>NC_081567.1:29713240-29812548 GCF_022355385.1 Mustela nigripes
TTTCTGGAATGGCTGCTCTTCCTCTCTTCCATCTCCTGTTGGGTCTGTAGGTATTCAGAATGGTTTGATAACCACCAATGAACTCCTGAGACCCAGTGATACTTAGGTCTCCTACTTTGTATTATATTATTATAATATAATTAGTATTATATAATAATATAATATATTAATATTATAATAATATAATTATATAATATATTATTATATTATATAATTATATAATTAATTTAATATAATTATATAATATGATATAATATAATATTATATTATTATAATTATTAATATTATTAATATACTATTATTATTATGTTATATTATTATTTTATTATATTACTTCTCCGCCATCTTGCTCCTCCTCCCCTCCGGCACTGTCGGTGGGAATGTAAAATCATGTCCCCACTGTGGAAAACAGTATGGCAGCTACTCAAAAAGTTAAACTTAGAATTGCCACAGGATTCAGCAATTCCACTTTTGGTTATATACCACCCCCCCCCCAAAAAAAGGCAGGGACTCTAACAGATATTTTTACACTAATGTTCATAGCAATAGTTCCATATTCACTCCCAAGAACCAAAATATGGAAAAAACCCAAATGGCCCTTGGTGGGTGAATAGTTAAGCAAAATGTGGTCTATCCAAACAATGGAATATTGTTTAGTCTTAAAGAGGAAAGACGTTCTGACACGCGACAATGTGGGTGAACTTGACCTGTTGCTCAGTGCAGTTAGCCAGACCAAAAACACAAACACTGTATGATTCCACTTATATTTAGTACTTAGAGTCGTCAAAATCATAGACACGGAAAGCAGAATAATGCTTGCCAGGGGCTGGAGGGAGGAGGAAACAGGGAAGTATTGTTTAATGGGGATAGAGTTTCAGTTTGAGATCATGAAAAAGTTCTGGAAATGAGTGGTGGTAATGGTTGAGGGTTGCACAGCAGTGTGAATGTACTTAATGCCAACAAACTGTACACTTAAAAATGGTTAAAACTGGGGAGCCTGGGTGGCTCAGTGGGTTGGGCCGCTGCCTTCGGCTCGGGTCATGATCTCGGAGTACAGGGATCGAGTCCTGCATCGGGCTCTCTGCTCAGTGGAGGGCCTGCTTCCCTCTCTCTCTCTGCCTGCCTCTCCATCTACTTGTGATTTCTCTGTCAAATAAATAAATAAAATCTTTAAAAAAAAAAATGGTTAAAACAGTAAAGTGTGTGTGTGTGTGTGTGTGTGTGTATGTGTATAGATACATGGGCAAGTGCCTATATATATATATATATATATATATATATACACACACACACACATATGGGAAAATTTTGGATATGTATGTGTGTATGTGTGTGTGTGTCTACACATACATACTATGACCAAGAGGAGACAAAACCACTTTTGTGTGTGTGTGTATACATTATATATGTATATATACATATATATAATTTTTTTAAAGATTTTATTTGTTTATTTGACAGACAGAGATCAGAAGTAGACAGAGAGGCAGGCAGAGAGAGAGAGAGGGAAGCAGGCTCCCTGCTGAGCAGAGAATCCGATGAGGGTCTCGATCCCAGGACCCTGAGATCATGACCTGAGCCGAAGGCAGTGGCTTAACCCACTGAGCCACACAAGCGCCCCTATATATATAATTTTTAAGTAATATCTAATCCAACTTGGGGCTCAAACTCACATCCCCAAGATAAAGAGTCACATGTTCCACCCACTGAGCCAGCCTGGTGCCTCTTATGCATATTCTAGCATAATTTTGTGGGTTTTTTTTTCTTTTAAACTTGAGGATTTTGCTTCTATTTTTGCCTATAATGAACATATATTTGTGCAACTTTCAACATTTTCAAAATACAGATATAGCTTGCAATTAGCTAGATATAAAATAAAAACCTCAAAAGATCGTTTGTAAATGTGTTACCAATATAGACATAGGGAATACCAAGTTTAGGCAAAGTGATTAGGGAGTTACCTACTCCCTGAGAATAAAGAAACCTAATTATGGATTCATCCAGTATTTATGGAATGTCTACTGTGCGCTAGGCACAATTCAGACCCTGGGGATACTCTGCGAGTAGGTTAGAAACCATGCCTGTTCTTGGGGATAAGTGGGGGGTGGATTCCCAGGAAATAAAGCAGTGATCATTTCAGACAGTGAAAAATGATGTAAAAATTTTTCTTAAAGTAGTAGGTAGACAGTATCTTAGGGAAGAGACAAGCTCCTTCAGATAGCGTGTTCAAGGAAGGTCTCTCTGAGGAGTGTTATTTGACCTGAGGCCAAAGCTACCAAGGCAAGAGGATTCTGGGAGTTGAAAAGAGGGAATGTGAAACCATACTCATTCAAACAGTGGTTTTCAACCCTGGCTTCACTCTAGAATCATCTGCTTTAAAATCACATCCGTGGGGGCGCCTGGGTGGCTCAGTGGGTTAAAGCCTCTGCCTTCAGCACAGGTCATGATCTCGGGGTCCTGGGATCGAGCCCCGCATCGGGCTCTCTGCTCAGTGGGAAGCCTGTCCCCCCCCCTCTCTTTCTGCCTGCCTCTCTGCCTACTTGTGATCTCTGTCAAATAAATAAATAAAATCTTTAAAAAATAAAAAAAAAAAATCACATCCGTGCCAGCTTCCACCTAGAACAAGATGATTAGAATCGCTGGGGGTGGACCTGGAGGACAAGACTTTATTTTTTAATTAATTAATTAATTAATTAATTAATTTAAATAAACATATCATGTATTTTTATCCCCAGGGGTACAGGTCTGTGAATCGCCAGGTTTACACACTTAACAGCACTCACCATAGCACATACCCTCCCCAATGTCCATAATCCCACCCCTCTCTCCCAAACCCCTCCCCCCAGCAAACCTCAGTTTGTTTTATGAGATTGAGTCACTTATGGTTTGTCTCCCTCCCAATCCCATCTTGTTTCATTTATTCTTCTCCTACCCCCTTAACCCCCCATGTTGCATCTCCACATCCTCATATCAGGGAGATCATATGATAGTTGTCTTTCTCCGACTGACTTGATTCACTAAGCATGATACCCTCTAGTTCCATCCATGTCATCGCAAATGGCAAGATTTCATTTCTTTTGATGGCTGCATAGTATTCCATTGTGTATATATACCACATTTTCTTTATCCATTCATCTGTTGATGGACATCTAGGTACTTTCCATAGTTTGACTATTGTAGACATTGCTGCTATAAACCAAGACATTTTTTTTAAAGCCTTTTCTACAGGCCATCAGTGAACTCATGGGCACCAAAAAAAAATGTTTTTTTGAGATTTTAAAAATTTATTTGAGAGAATGAGCACAAGTGAGAGAGAGAGAAAGCAAGAGCAAAGGGGCAGAGGGAGAAGCAGGCTTGATCTCAGGACCCTAGAATCATGACCTGAGCTGACTGCCTGAGCCACCCAGGTGCCCTGAGCACCACAATTTTAAACACAATACCATTTATAATATTTTATTTTTTTTTAAATGAGATAGTTAGTGGAACTCTAACAAAGCCTCTATACTGTACAGGACCTCTATACTGAAAACTAATCAAGGAAAATCTAAATAAAATGGTGAGATAGACCATGTTCATGGATAGGAAGACTCATCATAGTAAATATATCAATTTTGGGGCACAAGGATGGCTCAGTCATTAAGCGTCTGCCATTGGCTTGGGTCATGATCCCTGGGTCCTGGGATCAAGCCCCTCTTGGGGTAACATGTTTAGCAGGAAGACAGCTTCTCTTCTCCCACTCCCCCTGCTTATGTTTCCTCTCTCACTCTCCCTCTCTGTCAATTAAAGAGAAATAAAATCTTTAAAAATATATCAATTAATAAATATGCCAGTTCTCCCAAATTGATAAACATATAATGCAATTCCTGTCAAAATCCAAGTAAGGGGGTGCCTGGGTGGCTCAGTGGAGGGAGCATGCTTCCTCCTCTCTCTCTCTCTGTCTGCCTCTCTGCCTGTGATCTCTGTCAAATAAATAAATAAAATCCAAGTAAGATTTATTTTTATAGTTCTAGATACAATAATTCTAAACTCCTTATGGGACTAAAACAGCTCAAACAAGTTCTTAAAAGAAGGCTAAAGTGGGAAGAATACATCTACCATCTATATAGCTATGGTTATCAAGACTATGTAGTTTTCAAGAAGGGATAAAAACATGAAATCTATGGAACAGAACAGAGAACATAGAAATAGTCCCACGCAAACATGGCTGATTGATTTTTTTTTAATAAAGGTGTAAAAGACAGGGCGCCTGGGTGGCTCAGTGGGTTAAGCCGCTGCCTTCGGCTCAGGTCGTGATCTCAGGGTCCTGGGATCGAGTCCCACATTGGGCTCTCTGCTCAGCAGGGAGCCTGCTTCCTCCTCTCTCTCTCTCTGCCTGCCTCTCTGCCTACTTGTGATCTCTCTCTGTGTCAAATAAATAAATAAAATTAAAAAAATAAAAAATAAAAAAAATAAAGGTGTAAAAGACAGATCAGTGGAGGAAATACTGGTGCTAGAGCAACTGGATATTCAAAGACAAAGAAAGAGAAAAGAAGAAGAAATTGTTTAACATGAAAGATAAGGTGAGGGATCGCTGTGATGATGGGATGATCTTCAGGGTATTAATGCCGGCATCCTTTGTGCTATTGTATCACAGTCTAGACTGTGCTCTTCAAGAAGTTCAGCCTGGCGATTCACAGACCTGTATCCCTGGGGATAAAAATATATTATATGTTTATTAAAAAAATTAAAATTAAAATTAAAAAAAAAAGAAGTTCAGTGACATGACACACATAAAGGAACGATCTATCTGTTCTAAATTCAAAGATTCTAAGGAGACATAACAACCGAATGCAACACAACCCAGAATTTATTTATTTATTTGTTTGTTTGCTCTATAGGACTTTGGGGGACAATTAGTGAAATTGAATGACATCTGTATTTTAGATTTTAATATAATATTAACGTTCATTTCCTGACCTTGCTTTGTCCTTGCTTTCGGGAAACACACATGTTGAAGTACTTACTGGCAAAGTGGTGTACTCTAAAACAGTTCAGAGAAGAACTGATAACAATAAATAGAGAATAATAAAGCAGATGTAGTAAATGTTAACATTTAAGGAATCTGGGTAAAGAGTCCCCAGGAATTTCTTATAATACTCTTGCGACTTTCCAGTAAGTCTAAAATGTAAAAAAGAAAAGAGAATATGGGTCTGGGGTCTGTCCTGAATCCTTCCTCTGCCACTTCAGACTTGTGATATTGTGCAAGTTGTTTACTGTTTCTGTGGCCAGTTTCCTCATCGGTAAGAATAAGTACTATGACGTGTCTCATAGAGTCCTTATAAACTTTAAGCAAGTAGATAATTGTAAAGTGATTGGAGTGGTCACTGGCAGATAAATGCTCAATAAATGTTAGTCAGTGTTATCGTAGTCTGTTTGGCTTGGATGGATGCATGCATGGATGGGTAGATGCACACATAAAATCAAATATCTGGGTGCCTGGGTGGCTCAGTCGGTTAAGTATCTGCCTTTGGCTCCAGTCATGATCCCTGTGTCCTGGGATGGAGCCCCACATAGGATTCTTGGCTCAGCAAAGAGTCTGCTTCTTCCTCTCTCTCTTCCTCTCCCCCTGCTCATGGTGTCTCTCTCTGTATCTGTCTCAAATTTTTTTAAAAAATCTTTAAAAAATTGTTTTGGAATGCCTGGGTGGTTTAGTCATAAACTGTCTGCCTTGGGCTCATATCATGACCCCGGGGCCCAGGATCAATCCCCACAACCGGCTCTCTGCTTGGCGGGAAGCCTGTTTCTCCCTCTCCCATTCTCCCTGCTTGTGTTCTCTCTTTCGCTGTGTCTATCTCTGCCAAATAAATAAATAAAAATATTCCAAAAAATTGTTTTAAAAATATATAAGAAATAATCAAGAATAATCAAGACAAGTTCTCTGTTTCAAAGGGACTTTGGTATTAACATTGGAATGTTCTTACTGGTATAGTTTCAAACAACAAAATTTCTGGTTACCAATGACTTTATAGTACAAATTTTCTCAATTAGTAAAAAGACAGTGCTTACTCAAAGAAAGAGGGTTGTTATAAAACTTTCCAATGACTTTCTCTGTTTCTGTTTTTCCAGCCTGATGAGTGGTAAGGCAGATTTTCACTTACTCGGTCCAAGCTAACTTTTTCTTTTTCTTCTTCTTTTCTTCTAATCTATTTAGTTATTTATTTATTTGAGAGTGAGAAAGGGAGTGGGGGAGGGGCAGAGGGAGAGGGAGAAGAGAATCTCAAGTAAGCTCCACGCCCAGCATGGACCCCTCCGTGGGGGGTCTGAGGACCCTGAGATCATGACCTGAGCTGAAACCAAGAGTCAGAAGTTCAGCCGACTGAGCCACCCAGGCACCCCTCTTTTTCTTTTTAACTGAAGTATAACTGACAAGGGGGCGCCTGGATGGCTCAGTGGGTTAAAGCCTCTGCCTTTGGCTCAGGTCGTGATCCCAGAGTCCTGGGATCGAGCCCCACATCGGGATCTCTGCTCTGTGGGGAGCCTGCTTCCTCCTCTCTCTCTGCATGCCTCTCTGCCTACCTGTGAGCTCTGTCAAATAAATAAATAAAATCTTAAAAAAAAAAAAAAGTATAACTGACAATGTAGTTTTTTTCCTTTTTACTATATATTGATATACTTTTTATAAAAAGTAAAATCTTTCATATTATATTCCTTACAGTTGCCATAAGCACTATGAAACTCACAGGTTCAGGAAAACAATCTAGCAAAACCAGAGTAAGACAGAGGACTAAACCAAGGTGACTGGATTCATCAGAGAAATCAAGTTTTCAGACTAACCACAGGGATGAATAAAAATCGTGCCAACAGAGGCTATCGCCACACGAACGACTTGATGCACTGACGTATTTATAAGGTGATTACATTGTAATTGTGAGCCGCGCTCCAATATTTGCATATATTACTCGTGTAGGGAGCAGTTTATCAAGAGGGTCCACAATAACCGCTCTAAGCTGTGGTTTATTTTCAAGGGCTTTCATCTTCAGTCATGCACTCTGTCTGCCTAAAAAGTAAATCAGTAACGTCCACCAAGGGGGAGGACTAGGAAAGGTGAGCTGCACGGACATCAGGCTGGAGGAATTTCTGGGCTAGGATTCCCCCGCCTCACCCCCCAACCCCCCTAACCCTCCCGACCCACCCCCTACTGCTTTCCTCCCCTACCTCAGAGAAGCTGTCTACAGAGATACTTAGATACTTTCCTTCTCATTCACTCCCAGGACTCTTCTTTTCTTTCTTTCTTTCTTTTTTTTTTTTTTTTTTGAAGACTTTATTTATTTATTTGACAGAGAGAGATCACAAGTAGGCAGAGCAGCAGCCAGAGAGAAGAGGAAGCAAGCTCCCCACTAAGCAGAGAGCCCAATGCTGGACTTGATCCCAGGACCCTGAAATCATGACCTGAGCCAGAGGCAGAGGCTTAACCCCCTGAGTCCCCCAGGTGCCCTGGACTTTTCCTTTTATAGTTGTGTGTGAACTACCTGGTTTAAAAAGATGAGCAGATAGTGTTAAGATCTTCCTGCCTTTTTTTTTTTTTTTTAAGTAGTAAAATATACATAAAATAAAAGTTACCATTTGGGGGTACCTGGGTGGCTCAGTGGGTTAAGCCTCTGCCTTCAGCTCAGGTCATGATCCCAGGGTCCTGGGTTCAAGCCCCGCATCGGGCTCTCCGCTCAGTGGGGAGGCCTGCTTCCTCCTCTTTCTCTGCCTGCCTCTCTGCCTGCTTGTGATCTCTGTCTGTCAAATAAATAAATAAAATCTTAAACAAACAAAAATTACTATTTTAACCATTTTTAAGTGTGCAGTTCAGGGGCATTCAGTTTGTTCACACTGTTGTGCAACCTTCACCACTATCCCTCTTCAGAACGTTTTCACCCTCTCCGATTGAAACTCCATGCCCACTGACCCCTGGCAACCACCTTCTACTTCCTGTCTCTGTGGGATCTGACTACTCGAAGCAGCTCATGTAAGGGGACTTGTACAGTGTTTGTCCTTTTGTCAGGGTCTTATCTCCCTCTCCATAATGTCTTCAAGGGTCATCCGTGTTGTAGCAGGTGTCCAAATCTACTCCCTTCCATACCACAGCGCGTGTACCCAGCCATCCATCAGAAACACTTGGTTCCTGGTACCATCTGGTGATCGCCAGTCCTGCCGCTAGGAACAGGAGTCTACAAATATCTGTTTGAGGCCCCGCTTTCACTTCTTCTGGGTATATGCCCAGAATTGGAATTGCTGGATCCTCTGGTAATTCTACATGTAATTTTTAAAAAATATTTTATTCATTTGACAGAGAGAGATCACAAGTAGACAGAGAGGCAGGCAGAGAGAGAGAGGGAAGCAGGCTCCCTGCTGAGCAGACAGCCCGATGCGGGGCTCGATCCCAGGACCCTGAGATCATGACCTGAGCCGAAGGCAGCGGCTTAACCCACTGAGCCACCCAGGCGCCCAATTCTACATGTAATTTTTGAAGAATCGCCCCACCGTTTTCCTCAGCAGTCAGACCATTTGACATTCCCAGCAGCAACGTGCAAAGAGTCCCGTTTCTGCACATGCTCCCCAACGCTTGCAATTTTCTGCGATTTTGCGGACTTGGGGGTTGTGAGGTTGTTGTGTTTGTTTTTGGCAGTCAGGCGGGGTTTCTGTGGTTGTAAATTGCATTTCCCAAAGGACTAGTGACGGGGAGCATCTTTACACGTGCTCATTGGTCATTTGTACATCTTCTTTGTAGAAATGTCTATTCAAGTCCTTTGCCCATTTTTTAATCAGGTGGGTTGTTTTCATAGTTGCTATTAAGTTCTAGGAGTTCTTTATACATTCTGGATATACTCTCTTACCAGATATGTGGTTGGCTAATATTTTTCTCCCACCCTGTGGGGTTTTAAAATTTTTTATAAGTCACAGAAAAACAAGATCATGAAGGGATGCTTTGGAAAAGTGGAGTCATATTATACATGTATTTAATTTGGTACATCCAACTATATGTGAGGAGGAGAGAGAATCACCATTTAAATAATGCAGGACTGTCTGCCTTCCATGCACTTTAAAGAGCACAGAACCCAGAGGGTGATCCCAGGAGGAGGGACATGCCCTCACTGATCCCCAAGGTCCTGTCAGCCCCTGGGACTACTTTCACAGCATGACTGCTCTCCATGCTGAGCATGGTTGCAGTGTTTTGAACCCAGTGGTCCAGAGAGGTAGCCACATGTGACTATCTAAATCCATTTAAATTAATTAAAATGGAATGTTCAGTTCCTCAGTCTCTCCAGCCACATTTCGAGTGCTGGTTCGTCATGGTATAGATACAGAACATTTCCACAACTGCAGAAAGTTCTAGTTTCTAAACTGTGCTGGGCTCAGTAGCTTAAGCCTCTGTCTTCAGCTCAGGTCATGATCTCAGGGTCCTGGGATGGAGCCCCACATTGGGCTCTCTGCTCAGCAGGGAGCTGGCTTCTCCCTCTTCCTCTGCCCCTCCTCCCTGCTTGTGTTCTCACTCTCTCTGTGTGTCTCGAATAAATAAATAAATCAAATTTTAAGATTATAAAAAAATTTTTTTAAAGTAAATTGTACTGGTTTAGAAATATGTGGGTTTTTTGTTTTGTTTTGTTTTGTTTAACATCATGGCCCCCTAACATAAGCCAAGTATGAACCAAAGAAACAGCAAACACTTTCATTGCTGAAGGAAATAATGGGTTTGGAGTTACACTGGATATACAGATACTCAAAGAGATGGTTCTTAGTAGATAGTTGAAGCCAACTAAAATTACTTTAAAAAAATGATTTTATGTCATTTTTCTCCTCACTCATGGGCTTGGTTGTAATTTCTATCTATATTATAGATCTAGGTGAGTATTTTTTTAATTGACAGCTGAAACCTTAGGATAGGGTTTCTCAAAGTGTCAGGGGTAGACCCTGGCAACAGAATGACTTAGGACGTTTATTTGAAAAGCAGAGCCCTAGACCTCACATCAGGTCTGCTGAGCCAGGATCTCCAGGATGGGAGCCTGGACCCCTGCAGTATCCACTAATTCCTGAAGTGATTCTCTTGTAGACTAACATTTGAGAACACTGTTTAGAAAAAGGGAGCTGGGGAAGGGGGTTGGCCTCCCTAACTAGCTCAGTTGGTAGAACATGCGACTCTTGATCTCAGGGTTTTGAGTTCAAACCTCTCATTGGGTATAGAGATTACTTAATAATAAAATTACCTTTAAAAAAAAAAAAAAGAAGGAAAGAAACAAAAGGAAGAAAATAAGAGCTGGAAAGCTGAAGAAATTATATGCCTCCAAACACTATAATTAGGAAACGCAGCAGGTTATGGGAAACTATTTCAACAACTTATTTTGTGTCCCTGGCTCACTGCTTTTTGTGTCTTTACTGGCACCTAAGAAGGGAGTGTGCATTTCTGTGCAAGCCATGCAGTCAGCCTGGGATGCCTTGCAACCCTGCAGAACTTCTGGTCATTCTCCCCCACCCCCGGTCATTCTTTACAGCTCAACTTAGAAACTGTCACCTCTTCCAGGAAGCCTCCCCAGCTATCCACAGAGTTATTCCTTCCTGCATGCTACTTCACCTTTTACTCGTCTGTTGATTAAAATATCAGTAATAATAATTTTGAGATATGGAGCTCTTACAGTCTCTCAGGCTCTGTGCCAAGGGCGACCTGCATTAATTCATTTAAGCCTCATAAATAACCCGCGAAAACAGTACTCTGGATTTCCCCATTTTACAGATAAAGAAACTAAGATGCACAGAAGTAAAGTAACTTGCACAACTGGAAAGAAGGAGAGCAAGAACCAAACTCAGGCGGGTCTGTTCAGTCCCAAGCCCGTTGGTCTCAACTATTACATTGTATTGTACCATCATCTGCTTGTCACTACTGGTATCTTTTCACCAAGGCCATGAGGCCCCTGAGAGCAGGGACTATCTTATTCATGTTTGGCTGCCCAGGGTCAGCACAGAGACTGGCATGTAGTAAGGGACAAGTGACGCTTGCTGAATAATTGAATATAAATGGAATGTAGAAAGAGACCCCTTGGATCTCTTTATCCCATTTTCTCTTTCTTTATTTCTTTTTTTTTTAATTTATTCACTTCAGAAAGAGAGAGTATGAGCCAGGGTGAGGCGGGGAGGTAGTCAGAGAGAAGGGGAGAAGCAGGTTCCCTGCCGAGCAGGGTGCTGAATGGGGGACTTGATCTCAGGACCCCAGGATCATGACCTGAGCCAAAGGCAAATGCTTAATCGACTGAGCGACCCAGGTATCTCCCCCCGCCCTTTTATTTTTTTCCGTATTCCATCTATTAACTGAGGGCATATTCATTCTAAAATGTCTAAGGATGGGGCCGTGCTCCATTCTTGATTTCAGCTCCGGTCACCATCTCAAAGTGGAGAGATGGAGCCCTGCATCCAGCTCTGTGCTGAGCATGGAGCCTGCTTGGGCTTCTCTCTCTCCCTCTCCCTCTGTCCCCCAGCCCCTGCTCATGAACACCCTCTTGCACTCTCTCTCTCTCTCTCAAAACAAAAACAAACAAGAAGACAATCTTCTACCTTGGCTCTCCTATTCAGGACTGTGTGTCAGTCCTCAATGACTACTGTCCCTACTCTGCCCTTATTATGAATTGTTATTCCCTCTGATGATCCTTAAGACCCTTTTCAAAGCCATCCATCATTTCGATGCATCCCTGGAAAGCCAATACAGCAGAACACTCACTGTCTGGTGCCACTGACCCCTTGGCCCATTCCCTGGGCCTGGATCAAATGTCAGCTCCAGGAGTTGCATTGCTGGCTCCTTAAATTCCCTCCGCAGCTTTCCATCATGTGAACTTTGCCTCCTTAGGCTGTTCAGAGGAGATGCGCAGAGGGCAGAAGGCCACAGGTATGTGCTACCCCTTCCGGTTTCCCAAAGCCTGGTGGCACCTGAATTGATTTTAGGACTACAGGGAGATCCTGGCAGGTGGAGAGGCGTGGCATTGAATAACAGCGAGTCACATAGTAAGACAATTATTCCCTTTTCAGATACCCTTTGATCAGTTCTAGAAGACAGCCTTAGGTGAATTCTCCTCCACCTGATACATCTCCAAGGCTTGCTAACCTGCCCTGTGAGCAAAGTAAGTGAGCCTCAAACAGGTAACAGCATCTTGTTTCCTTTGTGTATGCTGTCAGAATGATCTTCTCTCCCTAAGAAGGGACACTTGTTTGCCCTTGATGGTAGTAACAGTTTCCTTTTAAAATAAATTTGAGGGGGCGCCTGGGTGGGTCAGTGGATTAAAGCCTCTGCCTTCGGCTCAGGTCATGATCTTAGGGTCCTGGGATCGAGCCCCACATCGGGCTCTCTGCTCAGCGGGGAACCTGCTTCCTCCTTTCTCTACCTGCCTCTCTGCCTACTTGTGATCTTGTCTGTCAAATAAATAAAATCTTTAAAAAATAATAATAATAAAATAAATTTGATGGAGGCACCTGGGTGGCTCAGAGTGTTAAGCCTCTGCCTTCGGCTCAGGTCATGGTCTCAGCATCTTGGGATCGATCCCCGCATCGGGTTCTCTGCTCAACAGGGAGCCTGCTTCCCCCTGCCTCTCTGCCTACTTGTGATCTCTCTCTGTGTGTCAAATAAATAAATAAAATAAAAATAAAATAAAAAATTTGATGAAGAAAGGCTGTCGGTTTAAAGAAAAAACATAAAGCAAATAATAGTACAGATGGTAAGTGCTGATGGCAGTCAGGGGAAGGCTGAAGTGTGAGAAACAGATCAGGAGTGGTTAAGGGGTCCCAGTTTGGGGCCAGCCTGGCCTGGGTTTGAATTTCAGCTCTGGGGGCGCCTGGGTGGCTCAGTGGGTTAAGCCTCTGCTTTTGGCTCGGGTCATGATCCCAGGGTCCTGGGATCGAGCCCCACATCGGACTCTCTACTTGGCGGGGAGCCTGCTTCCCCCCCTCCCTCTCTGCCCGCCTCTCTGCCTCCTTGTGATCTCTTTGTCTGTGTCAAATAAATATATACAGGCTTTAAAAACAAAAAAAAAAAACAATTTCAGCTCTGGTTCTCGGTGGCTCAGTGATCTCACACCAGTGATTCCCGCCTGTCCGAGGGGATAATCCCATCTCTGTACAATACTTGTGTGGTTGAAAGAGACATAGGGGGCAAAACACCAGCACGCCATCTGACTCTTGAGAGCAGCCCACTCCGTGGAGGTTAATGATGGGACAACGGTCCCGCCTGCCTCTGGGCTACAGCCTATGTGTCTTGGTAAACGCTCAGAAGCCCACCCAAGCAGGGCGTCCATCCCAGGCCCTGTATGCAGAACCACAGGGACAAGGCTATTTCTGGATTAGCCCCTCCCTGCCACACCTGGTCCTTTCCCATCACACACCTCATCACTCAGGCTCCCATCGGCTCACACCCATCTGTGGACCTGCCCGTCAGTGGACCCGTCCGGCTCCTAACCCTCCCTCCTGAATGGGGACAGCCCAATCTTTTCTTTCTTTTGTTTCACTCACTGATGCGACACGTACTTATTAAGGGCCTACCAGGTAGGAGGTTGGTAGGATAAGGGGGACAGCAAGGAATGTGGAAGGTGAGACTCTCAGAGCACGTATGTTCCCCAAGCCCAGAGATGAGCAATAATAATAATAGTAATAATAGGGGCACCTGGTGGCTCAGTTGCTGAAGTGTCTGCCTTCAGCTCAGGTCACGATCCCAGAGTCCTAGGATCAAGCCCCACTCTGTGATCAAGCCCCACATCGGGCTCCCTGCTCATTAGGGAGTCTGTTGCTCCCTCTCCCTCTGCCATTCCCCCTGCTTGTGCACTTGTTCTCTCTCTGCCAAATAAGTAAATGAAATCTTTAAATAATAATAGTAACAATAGGACATCTAGGTGGCTCAGTGGATTAAAGCCTCTGCCTTTGGCTCCGGACTGATCTCAGGGTCCTAGGTTCGAGCCCCGCATTGGGCTCCTTGCTCAGCAGGGAGCCTGCTTCCTTCTCTCCCTGCCTGCCTCTCTGCCTACTTGTGATCTCTGTCTGTCATATGAATAAATAAAATCTTAAAAAAGGGGCACCTGGGTGGCTCAGTGTGTTGAGCCGCTGCCTTCGGCTCAGGTCATGATCTCAGGGTCCTGGGATCGAGTCCCGCGTCGGGCTCTCTCCTTAGCAGGGAGCCTGCTTCCTCCTCTCTCTCTCTCTCTGCCTGCGTCTCTGCCTACTTGTGATCTCTCTCTGTCAAATAAATAAATAAAATCTTAAAAAAAAAAAAGAACTGTTTAAAAAAAAAATCTTAAAAAAAATAATAGTAACAATAACCAAGAAGACCCATAGACATGAATCAATTTTAGATAGCCTGTGTCCCTTCTTCTCTGGAAAAGGACACTTGCTTACTGTACAACAGCAGAAGCAAAAAGGCAGAACATGGCCTTGCTGCAAACCAGCGCGGAACAGGCACATCAGGAGACTGAAATCTGTTGCCACTTTGCGTCTGTCCGCCAGTGACTGAAAATGCTCTGAGTGTTGATCTGGGGGTTAGAAATCAATTCCAGCGGGTAGGCGGATTTGCAAATACAGAACCTGCATGCTAATGATGGGAGTGGCCACAAATCAGGATGAAGGGGTGGAGAACGCAGCAGAGTGGGGGGGGTGGATGGGACAGTTTTCGATTGGGAATCACTCTGAGGAGGGGGTAGGTAACATCTCAGCTGAAACCCGAGTGGTGAGAAGTAGCCTGCTGTGTGAGCCTCCGGCATCACAGCAGGCGGGGCAGAGGAAGCTGCCGGGATACAGGACATGAAGGAGAAACCAGCATGCAGAACTGGTGAATCAGAAAGGAGGTCTGAGCTGCTCAAGTGCAGAGAGAGCAATGGGTAGAGAGGCAGGAGGTGAAGCTGGAGAAGTAGCATGGGGGCGGTTGGTGCCGAGAGCCCACGGAGATCCTGGCCCATCACCTACATAAAACCTGGATGTGCCTCTAGGCAAAGGGTTCCCTTCAGGCCACGCTCATGGCCCCACGTTCAGCCCCTACGTCAGGTGATCCCCCCCCCTGGTTACCCTAGTAGCCCAAGCCCTGCCTTCTCTCTCACTTGAGCCCCAGGGCTTCAGTCCCACACATTTAGATGCTAACAAGTAGAAAGTTCTTTCTTCTGCGTGACCCAAGTCAGTCTTGCAATAATCCATTTTCTGTTGTCTTAAGTAATAATATAGAGGAGTTACTATCAAGATCATGTCCATTAACATATGATAATTACCACTGTCTGAGCACAAGCAATATGCTTTAAGGAAAAGGGCTCAGAGAGGTTAAGTAATTTGACAAGTCACACAGCTCGATGCTGCAAAAAGGTTCAGACTCAGGTCTATCTGACTCCAAGTTGGGCTCTTGCTACTATGTTCCTTTTCTCCCCGGCTCTTCTTAAACCTACAGACCCTCGGCACTTCTCTTTGGGGATCATCACGATATCCTGGGTTTATCTCGTTCTCTATACCTTGCCCTGTACAGGGTGAATCAAAATTCTGATTATTCTTTTTGCAAGGTTGGTTATCGGCAAGAGTGAATCCAGCTTATGACCGAAGGTTCACAGATACTCTTTAAATCTTGCATGTGGTAGATCTGAGTTAAACATTTGTTACAGGAAGGGCCAAGCAGGAAGGGTGACATTCTGCCGGTTTGGCCGAGTGGACGTGTCCTGGCATTCGTCCTGCTGTGCCCGTGTCCAGGCATTTGTTATTTTTCCTTATTCTACATCCATCCCACTTTCTAGTAACACATCCATTTCAGGCTGAGGGAGTAAATACCTTTTGGGAAATCTTTCTCTTGCTGCCAAACAGTCCCCTATGAGCGCCTTCCAAGGGCCACTGGGGCGGGGCGGGAGGGGGAAGCATGTGACAAGAGCTTGGCCAGCCGCAGCTCTGTCTCTGAACTGTGAGCTGAGCAGAGGTGACAGCCACCTGGGTGTGCTGGCCAGACCATGCTAGTGGCTAGTGGCTGTCTTTGGCATTTCCCAGGTCTTAGCCCGCTGGCATTTCCATTCCCAGACCATGTCTCCAGGCTCCCCTCAACTCAGCCACCACCACAGAGCCTTCCAAGCAATGTCCTCGTGCATAAGACAGTCAGCGGTAGATATTAGAGCTCTCAGACTAGATCAAGAACCCCTGGGGCGCCTGGGTGGTTCAGTGGGTTGAGCCTCTGCCTTCGGCTCAGGTCATGATCTCAGGGTCCTGGGATGGAGCCCCGCATTGGGTTCTCTGCTCAGCGGGGAGCCTGCTTCCCCCCACCCCCACCTCTGCCTGCCTTTCTGCCTACTTGTGATCTCTCTCTCTCTGTAAAATTAAAAAAAAAAAAAAAAGAAAAAACACCTGGACCTGTCCTAGAGGAAAGGGTTTGGTCCTCCCTCAAAAGATTGGCAAAGGAAAGCACATTTATAGATTTTAAGCATCCAGGTGTTGTTGTTGTCTTTATAAAAACACAATTCCAGAACACCTGATGGCTCCGTTGGCAGAGCACACAACTCTTGATCTCAGGGTCATGAGTTCAGGCCCCACGTTGGGCATAGAGTTACTTAAAATATATATTTATTAAAATGTATATATTTTTATATTGTTATACATTATGCTATATTGTATATGTAAATATTACATATTTATATATAGCATATATTTAATAAAATATAATATAATGTTTTATGTATAAATATACACAAAACCAGAAATCGGTTTTAGCTCAGGTTGCCGTCTCAGGGTTGTGAGATCCAGCCCCATGCCACCTCTGTGCTCTGCACGGAGTCTGCTTCAGATTCTCTCCCTCTTCCTCTGCCCCTCCCATTCGTGCTCTTTCTCTCTCTAAAATAAAAACATCTTTTTTTTTTTTTTTTTTTTTTTTTTTAAAGATTTTATTTATTTATTTGACAGAGAGAGATCACAAGTAGGCAGAAAGGCAGGCAGAGAGAGAGAGAGAGGAGGAAGCAGGCTTCCTGCTGAGCAAAGAGCCCGATGTGGGACTCGATCCCAGGACCCTGAGATCATGACCTGAGCCGAAGGCAGCGGCTTAACCCACTGAGCCACCCAGGCGCCCCTAAAATAAAAACATCTTTAAAAAAAATTCCTAGGGGCACTTGGGCTCAATGGGTTAAGCGTCTGCCTTTGGCTCAGGTCATGATCTCAGGGGCCTGGGATCGAGTCCCACATCGGGCTCTCTGTTCAGCAGGGAGCCTGCTTCCCCTCTCTCTCTGCCTGCCTCTCTGCCTGCTTGTGGTCTCTCTCTCTGTCAAATAAATGAATAAAATCTTTAAAAAAAAAAAATTCCTAAACAAACACACAAAAAAACAGAACTCCTAGTTTGAGCCTGCTTTTTCAGAGAGGCTCTCTACTACATCATGCAACTGGGACATGATATTAAATCTCCACCTTTACAATATAGATGATGAAGAAATTAAATCTATAAAATAAGTTATATGTTAGGTAAATACTATGGAGAAGGCCTTTTTGCTAAGTCATCGTTTAGGGACATGTAGGTAGTGAGGGTGTAAGTTCTGCAGGCCGAGAAATCAGCAAGTGCAAAGGCCCTGAGGTGAGTGTACTCTTAACATGGTCAAGGTCAAGCAAGTGATGGGAACAGAGTGATCGGAGAGATAGCCTAGAGCCAAGTGATGCAGGGCCTTATTGGCCATGATGAAGACTTTGACCTTCATCTCTGGGAGCAATGGGAAATCATCTCACATAACATTTTAAGTACAAGAATAACTGAGGATGACAATAGCTTCAGTGCAGAGAACAGATGGAGGAAGCCAAGGCCACGGGGGGAGCTCTGCTAGACAGCTATTGCTACTGTTGAGGTTCTGCAGGGCTGGATTTTGCCTCATCCCCTCATTGTCTCCCATGCCACCCCCTTCTCTGCCCCACTCCCTCCCTGACACTCTGTCTGTCCCTAGAATGAGCTCCCTTATACCAGCCTTTTTGTGAGCCTGAGTGCATTCCGAGCAAGCCCGCAGGTAAATCTGATAGCCTTGAACTCTGAGAAGCACTGCCCTCAGGTGTGCTGAGAACAGTCCTTGAGCCGCACAAAGGGGAACTCTGTTCAAGAGATCTGAGAGTGAGGAGTGATGTCCCTAGGAGGGTCAAAGTGGTTCTAGGTCAACTCTCAGAACGAACATTTCTTCTACTTTCCCGCTTCTCCCACCATCAGCCTAGATCATGTGATAAGTCCAAACTGGCTGCTGCTTTGATAGTGAGGGGAGAAAATAAATCTTTTACCCACCTTATGTTCTCTGGCTGTAAATTGCTCCCTGTAAATTAAACTAACAAAAGACAGATTGACAAGAGAAAAACAGAAGTTTATTAGCTTGTGCATTTAGTGGAGGCACTGACAGGAGGAAGGGATGGTTAGAATTTGGGCTTATAAGCATCTCAACAGAAGAGCAATCCATTTTTGGAGAAGTGATAAATCAAAGGGAAAAGACTTTGAACTTCTAGAGGCAGCAAATCATGGGAAGGTAAATAGAGAAACTAATGGTGGTCAAGGCTAGCCATTAGCAGGGTTTGCTATGCGGATGGATGCCTTTGGTGATGATCATCCAGAGTCATCTCCAGTGATTAACTTCTGTCCTTCCTGGTAGTGGGGGAGGGGAGAGGCCTTCACAGATTTTTGTCATACTTGTAGGCAAATGGGGGAAGGGGAGAAAATTTTTCTTAAATCTGTTTCTTCTCAATTGTTCTCAGCTCAAAATAATCCTTATGCTAAAGTGGCGTATTTGGGGGTGGTATATTCTGCTACCCTTCCATAAGCATTTTATTTATTTTTTTGAAGATTTTATTATTTATTTGACAGACAGAGATCACAAGTAGGCAGAGAGCGCAGGCGCAGAGAGAGGAGGAAGCAGGCTCCCTGCTGAACAGATAGACTGATGCTGGACTCGATCCCAGGACCCTGGGATCATGACCTGAGCCAAAAGCAGACGCCCAATCAATTGAGCCACCCAGGTGCCCTCAAAAACCATTTTAAATAAGTAAAAACTTATTCTGCTATAATTAGGGCCATACATTTCCCCGAAGTCTCTAGTAATTGAATAAGCTAATTATTTGAGTTCGTATTGAGCATCATTTCCTCTGGTGAACTCCTATCCATTCTCTCAGAACCCAACTAACAGGTCACCTCCTATGAGAAGCCTTCCCAGATATTCTTCTAAGGAAGTTACGTATATGGGTGCCTGGGTAGTTCAGCCAGTTAAGCATTCGAGTCCTGATTTCAGCTCAGATTAAGATCTCAGGGTTGGGGGCGCCTGGGTGGCTCAGTGGGTTAAGCCGCTGCCTTCGGCTCAGGTCATGATCCCAGGGTCCTGGGATGGAGCCCCGCATCGGGCTCTCTGCTCAGCAGGGAGCCTGCTTCCTCCTCTGTCTCTGCCTGCCTCTCTGCCTGCTTGTGATCTCTCTCTGTCAAATAAATAAATAAAATCTTTAAAAAAAAATAAAAAAGTCTTGCCTAGATTTCTATTATTATAGAAATCAGATTTTTTTTTTTAATTTGCCAGTGATAGAGGGAGAGAGAGCGAGCAAACACAGGCAGACAGAGAGGCAGGTAGAGGCAGAGGGAGAAGCAGGCTCCCTGCTGAGCAAGGAGCCCAATGTGGGACTCGATCCCAGGACGCTGGGATCATGACCTGAGCCGAAGGCAGCAGCTCAACCAACTGAGCGACCCAGGTGTCCCTACAAATCAGATTTTTAAAGAGCATAAAGTATTTCAAACATACTGCAGGGAAAGAGCTGAGCAGACACCTGCCTACCTATCACTTAGAGCTCCCAAATGAAAACAGTCTGCAACATTTGCATCAGGCCTCTTGTAAAAATAACTAACAGGCTAACTTACTAAATAAAATGTTACCCAGACAGCTAAAACCATGGCTTCATTTTATTTCTCTCCCTCTCTTTTCTAGGGTAAAGAATAAAGAAAAGAACAGGCAGGCGGGAATTAAGCTCGGAAAGGCAACCAGCCCTTCTTGGCACAAGCTTCCCTTTCATCTTTTGCTGCTTCTCAGAAGACTGATGATATCTGGAGGAGGAAATCCCATTAGAGGAGGTGCAGGAGAACCAGGAGGCTGTTGAGGAATCAGTGAGGCATGAGTAAGTAGGTGAAATGAACTGAGGGCAGAGACAGTCTTTAATGTCACTCACGTCCTGAAAACTGTATAGTCGGCTTTCATAGCATCATATGCTAGTAAATGTAGTCTGTGTTCCCCGGGCGTGCTTCAAGGCTCGTCAGGACCCCAGCAAAGCTGGTATCAATAATGAAGGCCAGTCACATGGGGGGAGGTCAGGAGCCCAGGAGGGAAAGTGAGACCCCAGCATTGCAGGCTGTGTTGCACTGGGTGAGCTAACATCAGTTTCCAGGAAATGGCTTCAGGATCATTAAAAAGTCTGTAGGTCCGGGTCACCTGGGTGGCTCAGGTTAAGCCTCTGCCTTCAGTTTAGGTCATGGTTCCAGGGCCCTGGGATTGAGTCCCACATCTGGCTTCCTGCTCAGCAGAGAGCCTGCTTCTCTCTCTGCCTGCTGCTCTGCTTACTTGTGCTCTCTCTCTGTCAAATAAATAAATAAAATCTTTATTAAAAAAAAAAAAAAAAGCTGGTAGGTCCTCAGTGGACTCATGAGTAATCAAAGTAAAATGAATGAATGAACGAACTAGTATATACCCTACTACCAAAGAGAGGGACACAATCCACCCATCTCCCCTGAGTGCTGAGGAACTTGGAGTTAAATATTGTGATCAGTCCATGAGCCTTCCTCACTCAAAAAAATCTTTTTTTAAATTTTTTTTTATTATTAACATATAATGTATTATTTGCTTCAGGGGTACAGGTCTGTGAATCATCAGTCTTACACAATTCACAGCGCTCACCATAGCACATGCCCTCCCCAGTGTCCATCCCCAGCCGCCTCCTCCCCTCCAGCAACCCTCAGTCTGTTTCCTGAGATTAGGAGTTTCTTACGGTTTGTCTCCCTCTCTGGTTTCATCTTGTTTTCATTTTTCCCTCCATTGCCCTATGATCCTCTGCCTTGTCTTTCAAATTCCACATACCGTTCACTCAACACATCTTTTATATTTTTTTAAACATTTTATTTATTTATTTGACAGAGAGAGTGATAACAGGTGGCATAGAGGCAGACAGAGAGAGAGAGGGAGAAGCAGGCTCCCTGTTGGGCTGAGAGCCCGATGTGGGGCTTGATCCCAGGATCCTGAGATCATGACCTGAGCCGAAGGCAGAGGCTTAACCTACTGAGCCACCCAGGCGCCCCTCACTCAACACATCTTGATATCCTTTCCCCCTCCTCCCTTTTGTTTATCTTGGTTTCTGACTCTTCTCTCCTTTTACGCTTTTCGGCTTTATTGTTCCTACTTTTGTTATAAAATGCTCCCAGTCTTCTTTGGAAGTCAATAGGGGATTGAATCAGTGACATTTTTAAGATGTTGCCCATCCTGCTGGAATCAGTGACATTTTAATTTTTTTTATTTTTTACAGATTTTATTTATTTATGTGTCAGAGAGAGAGAGAGAGAGAGCGCGCGCACAGGCAGGCAGAGTGGCGGCAGAGGCAGAGGGAGAAGCAGGCCCCCTGCTGAGCAAGGAGCCCGATGTGGGACTCGATTCTAGGACGCCAGGATCATGACCCGATCCGAAGGCAGCTGCTTAATTAAACAACTGAGCCACCCAGGCGTCCCTCAGTGACATTTTTTTTTAAAAGATTTTATTTATTTATTTATTTGACAGACAGAGATCACAAGTAGGCAGAGAGGCAGGCAGAGGGGGGGGGGGGAAGCAGGCTCCCTACAGAGCAGAGAGCCGAATGCGGGGCTTGATCCCAGAACGCTGGGATCATGACCTGAGCCGAAGGCAGAGGCTTTAACCCACTGAGCCACCCAGGCGCCCCCCTCAGTGACATTTTTAAACCAGAAATTCATTTCCAATCCAACTGATGAGAAAACAGCTTATTTGCTAAAGCAAAGCATTAAGAGGCGTTCTTTAGAGAAACTGATTTGTGTAATTTCGGATTGAGTCCCTAATCAAGACACACGGGTGATGTTGGGATTCTGGGTGAGGATGTAGAGAATGAGCCATAGCTTTGCAGTCTGACAGACCCCGGTTCGGGTAATTCAATATCTCTGTTTTTTTCCCTTGACAACGGACATAGTACAGGCAGACCTGGAGGGTATTGTTAAAGATAATGGCCTGGGGCACCTGGGTGGCTCAGTTGAGCATCTCCCTTCAGCTCCGCTTGGGTCATGATCTCAGGGTTCTGGGAGGGAGCCCCACAACATCGGGCTCCGGTTCAGCAGGGAGCCTGCTTCTCCCTCTCCCTCTGCCCCTCCCCCTGCTTGTGCTCTCTCTCAAATAAATAAATAAAATCTTTTTTAAAATGTCATGAATAATTTTTTTTTAAAGATTTTATTTATTATTTATTTGACAGAGAGAGATTACAAGTAAGCAGAGAGGCAGGCAGACAGAGAGAGGAGGAAGCAGGCTCCCTGCTGAGCAGAGAGCCCGATGCGGGACTCGATCCCAGGACCCTGAGATCATGACCTGAGCCGAAGGCAGCGGCTTTCCCCACTGAGCCACCCAGGCGCCCGAATAATTTTTTTTTTAAGATTTTATTTATTCACTCCACAGAGAGACACAGCAAGAAGGGAACGCAAGCAGGGGGAGTGGAAGAGGAAGAAGCAGGCTTTCCACTGAGCAGGGAGCCCGAGGCAGGGCTGCATCCCAGGACCCTGGGATGGTGACCTGAGCCAAAGGCAGATACTTAATGACTCAGCCCCCTCGGTGCCCCAATAATTTAAAAATAATAAAGATAATAGCCATATGTTCCGGCAATTCCTGCTTCTGGGTATATATCCCAAAAATTGAAACCAAGGACCCAGACAGATACATTGTACACCTATGTACCTGCAGCACTGCTCCCAGTAACCACAAGGCGGAAACCACCAAGGGTTCATCCAAAGATTCATGGATAAACAAAATGTGGTCAGTTCACACACTGGAATGTTATTCAGCCTTACAGAAGACTGAGCTGCTTCTTTTTTTTTTTTTTTTTTAAGATTTTATTTGTTTATTTGAGAGAAAGAGAGAGAGAGAGTGAGTTAGGGAGAAGGTCAGAGGGAGAAGCGGACTCCCAGTGGAGTTGGGAGCCAGATGCGGGACTCGATCCTGGGACTCCAGGATCATGACCTGAGCCAAAGGCAGTTGCTTAACCACCTGAGCCACCCACGTGCCCAAGAATGAGATTTTGATACAGGCTACAACACGGATGAATCTTGAAAACATGCTAAGTGAAATTAGCCAGGCACAAAAGAAATGTATGCTTGCACTTATATGAGGTACCAAGAGTAGGCAAATTAATAGAAAATAAGATAGGGGTGCCCGGGACTGGGGAAAGAAAATGAGGAGCTATTGTTTACAAGGTTTTTGTTAGAAAAAAAAAGGGGCGCCTGGGTGGCTCAGTGGGTTAAGCCTCTGCCTTCAGCTCAGGTCATGATCTCAGGGTCCTGGGATCGAGCCCTACATTGGGCTCTCGGGAGCCTGCTTCCTCTTCTCTCTCTGCCTACCTCTCTGCCTATTTGTGATCTCTGTCTGTCAAATAAATAAAAAATCTTTTAAAAAAATGAAAAAGTTTTGGACATGGACAGTGGTGATGGTTGCGGAGCAATAGGGATGTATATAATGGCACTAAATTGTACCATGAAAATGGTTAAATAACAATTGCTATTATTACATACTTGCAAAATATATACGTTATTTACTAGATTAGCTTAAAGCTACTGAAGTTTGCTGTTTTCCTGATTCCACTTATAAATCACCTCCTCCCCCGACAAGGGGTCTGTGAAAACACCTGGGGACCCTGGAATGAAGCTAGTCAGGCTTCTAGATATAAAACATAATAAGCTCAGTGGGTTAAAGCGTCTGCCTGGTCATGATCCTAAAGTCCTGGGATTGAGCCCCACATTGGGCTCTCTGCTCAGCAGGGAGCCTGTTTCCCTCTCTCTCTGCCTACTTGTGATCTCTGTCTGTCAAATAAATAAATAAAATCTTTTTTTTTTAAAAAGGCATAATAAGCAATATGCTAATACTTCTGGAATAATGAGCCCTGATTTCTGCAGAATCAATCAACTTTTCATCAGAGTTAACTGATCATTATCAGACTTTCTCTGTGCTCTCCATTATGGGTCCTTTGCACTCACAAAGGGGATGTAATGAGATAATCATTAGCAATGAGACAGCTATTTCGGATGTAAATCGATCTGCTAGGGGAACCTGGGGACTGAAGTCGCTTAGATAGCCAAGCTCTCCTAACACAGGGAGCAGAGCTGGGCCAGGCTGGCTGAGGAAATGCACAGATCTGGAGAGCAAGGGGTGGCCTGGTAGCTACCTTCTGCTCAGGGGAACAAACCGTTTACAGGGGAAGCCAGCAGGGGTGAGCCATCATTGAACCTCCTGGATTTTAGTCACAGGAGGGCACCAGGATTTTTACACTGGGTAAGATCTCTGAATGCAAGCATTTCCTCTGGGTGGATGGCTTTGGAAAACGGGAAGCTTACAAAGGGATATAGAAAATTGGCACATGGAAGCATCTCCCAGTCCTGGGAAAACCAGAACAACTGGTTTTCAAAGCAGTTCCTCGACCAGGCGGTTAACCCACAGGAGCTGGTTGAGGGAGCCAGATTCCACACCAGGATTCGGTGATGGACTCCTTCAAACAGAGCACTGGCGCTCAAGGTCATTGCTGCTGTGCCGGCTTTACCCACTTTAACAGCGTTGTCCCCTGCTTTCTTTCTTTTTTTTTTTTTTTAAAGATTTATTTATTTATTTATTTATTTGACAGAGATCATAAGTAGGCAGAGAGGCAGACAGGGGGTGGGGGAGAAGCAGGCTCCCCGCTGAGCAGAGAGCCCGATGCGGGTGGGGGGGGGGCGATCCCAGGACCCTGAGATCGTGACCTAAGCTGAAGGCAGAGGCTTAACCCACTGAGCCACCCAGATGTCCCTGTCCCCTGCTTTCCATTCAGTGTTTCATTACCTTTCTTACCTTGCACACTGTGGTCGTCTTTGCTTTGGGGTTTTTTTGACTTATCGAGACCACCCCCCCCACCACCAGTTCTGCTGCTTTTCTGTTTGATGTCAGCCCAAACTGCATTTCCATTCATCCAGACTTCAAAAACAAACAAACACCGGGATGGTTGGCCCCAGCTGCCCAGTAGGGAACTCTAAATGGGTGAATTGTAAGGCTTGTGAATGGAATTTCAACAAGCTGTTAAAAACTGAAAACCAACCACAAGAAAGGAGAAAGTCCAGCCAAAGTGCAGAATCAGGTCAATTTACCATAGTGGTGGTTGCCAATTCTACCAAAACATGTGCCGGGTGAGGAAATGGAGTAGTAAATCATATTTTGTATCCATTATGATTACCTGGGCTAACATGCTACCCTGTTCCTAAATTTCTATGAATAATTTAGAGTTAGCTGTACAAGCAACTACAGAAACCCAACTAAAGCCTCTGTAGTTTCAATTCTGAGCAGTATTGAGTGCCATGATAGGTTCCCCAACATGTTTTGTTTTTTTTTTTTTTTTTAATTGGCCAGATTGTCTTTAGACCAGTGGCTCTCAAGCTTGACCTCACATAGAGGCCTCATATTTTAAAATGTATCAAGATCCGTGGGATGCCTGGGTGGCTCAGATGGCTAAGTGTCTGCCTTCTGCTCAGGTCATGAGCCCAGAGTCCTGGGATCGAGTCCCCCACTGGGCTCCCTGCTCAGCGGGGAGCCTGCTTGCTGCTTCTTCTCCCACTCCCCCTGCCTGTATTTCCTCTCTCACAGTCCTGCTCTCTCTCTGCCACATAAATAAGTAAAATCTTTAAAAATCAAGCAAACAAAACAGAAAGTAATCCACGCTGGTGAGGATGTGGAGAAATTGGAACACTGGAGCATTGCTGGTGAGAATGTAAAATGGTTGAGCCTGGGTGTATCTGGGTGGCTCGGGGCATGATCTTGGGGTCTTAGGATTGGGCCCCATGTGGGTCTCCCCACTCAGCGGGGAATCTGTTTCCTCCCTCTCCCTCTGCTCCTTCCCTGGCTGGTGCTCTCTCTCTCTCTCCCAAATAAATAAAATCTTTTTTAAAAAAGATTTTATTTATTTATTTATTTACTTGAGAGTGTGAGCAAAAGAGAGCATGTCTGAGTGGCGGGGGGCAGAGGGAGAGGGAGAAGCAGGCTCCCCATCCAGCAGGTAGTCCGGAGCGGGACTCAATCCCAGGACCTCGGCATCACGACCTGAGCCGCAAGCAGACCCTTAACCTACTGAGTCACCCAGGTGCCCAATAAGATCTGTTTAAAAAAACGGTTTAGCCTTGTGGAAAACAGTACAGAGTTTCTTCGGAAAATGAAACATATAATTACCATATGATTTAGCAAGTCTACCCTGCCCCCTTTTTAAAAGATTTTATGTATTTACTTATGATAGAGAGACAGCACAAGCAGGGGGAGCAGCAGAGGCAGAGGGAGAAGCAGACTACCGGCTGAGCAAGGAGCATGCTGTGGGGCTTGATCCTAGGACCCTGGGATCATGACCTGAGCTGAAGGCAGATGCCTAACCCACTGAGCCCACCTAGGCATCCTTCCAATTTGCCTTTTTGCTACTGTAATTTCCTTGTCCTACTCTCTTCTGCCTGTAGAAGTCTTTCATTTTCTTCAGCTCTTCAGAGCTCTTTTCTGTCTGCCAGGTGGGATGCTGTTTAATTCACGAATCATTGAATAAAGACGATAAGATCTTTAAAATTTAACCAGTTGAATTTTTACCATAGTTATGTAAAATAATACACGTCTTATGACTAAATCTAGTTTGAATGGAAATTTCTGTAACTTGTTTTCTGAAAGGATCCTGACACTTGTACAAATACTGTTGTACAAAAAATGTTTGGAAAGAACCTAAAAGCCCATCAGTAGGGAAAGGGACAAATAACAAAGAAATATAAACATAGATGGAGTTGCTCTGTAGCAGTTAAAAGACAAGCACAGGGGGGCGCCTGGGTGGCTCAGTCATTAAGTGTCTGCCTTCGGCTCAGGTCATGATCCCAGGGTCCTGGGATCTAGTCCCGCAATGGGCTCCCTGCTCCATGGGAAGCCTGCTTCTCCCTCTCCTACTCCCCCTGTTTGTGTTCCCTCTCTCACTGTGTCTCTCTCTGTCAAATAAATAAATAAAATCTTAAAAAAAAAAAAAAGGACAAACACAGGAAGTGAAAAGTAGGCTTTATATAGTCTATGTAAATTGTGAAACAAGACTGTGATCTTTTATTGCCTTGTATGTTATATGTTTAGACTTATTTTATTTTAAGGTTTTATTTATTTTAGAGAAAGAGAGCATGAGAGTGGGGGAGGGTTAGGAGAGGGAGAAACAGACCCCCACTGAGCAGGGAGGGCGACTTGGGGCTCAATCCCAGGACCCTGGGTTCATGACTCAAGCCAAAGGCAGATGGTTAACCAACTGGGCCACCCAGGTACTCCTGTATGGGAATTATTTTATTTCTGATCTTAAAACACGAGACAAGGTGATGAGATGTTAGTAGTTGCCAATCTCAGGATTCTATATAGATATGTGAATATGAGTCTTTTTTTTTTTTTTAAGATTTTATTTATTTATTGGACAGAGGAAGACACAGTGAGAGAGGAACACAGCAAGGGGAGTGTGAGAGGGAGAAGCAGACTTCCCATGGAGCAGGGAGCCTGATGTGGGACTCAATCCCAGGACACTGGGATCATGACTGGAGCCGAAGGCAGACGCTTAACGACTGAGCCACCCAGGTGCTCTGAATGTGAGTCTTTGTACTATTTTATATGTATAGAATTCTCAAAGGCACAGACAAACAAACAAAAAACACCCTTTCCCCAATGCTGCCCCTGGTCCAGATTTAATTAAGGAAGGTAGAAAAAGCCTTTTGGTAAAACCTGGGAACCAAGGTTAAAGTCTTGGTCTCTGAGAGATTAGAAAGCATGGCTTTTTGTTAGTATGTGAGTTTTGAAACTTTGAACTTTTTATTTGGAAATCATTAGAGATTCATGAGAAATTGAAATTGTATTTATAATACAATGGGTATTGTATTATAGTGTGATGGGTCCCCTGTACCCATCACACTGTTTCCCCCAGTGGTAATATCTTCTGTCTCCGTGGTACACTGTCAAATACAGGTAACTGACATTCCACAATGCAACTGAGGACTCTACACCTTACTGGAATTCTACCTGTTTAAACTTTTTTTTTTTTTAATGTCTTTAAGGTACAAAAACAATTTGCTCATTATTGAATGAGTGGATACTTCAGCTGTGTACGTGCCTACAATGGAATATTACTCAGCCACAAAAAGGAATGATACTGATTCATGCTATAGCGTAGATGAACCTTGAAAACTTTATGCTAAGGGAAAGAAGCCAGGCACAAAAGGTTTTCTGTTGTGTAACTCCTTTCACGTGAATGTCTAGGATAGGTAAATCTGAGAGATAGAAAGGAGATTGGTGGTATTCAGGGGCAGGAAGTAAAAGAGAATGGGGAGCATGTTTCCATGGGAATGGGAACCATTCTGAAAATAGTAATGGGTTTTCCTTGTGCCATGATAAAAATGCTTCGGTACCAGACAAATGTGGTTGCACAACTTGTGAATAATTACCACTGAATTACTCACTTTGTTTTTATTTATTTTACTTTTTATTTATTTTTTAAAGATTTCATTTATTTATTTGAGAGAGAGCCAGAGAGAGCAAAGCACAAGCTGGGGGAGGGATAGAGGGAGAGGGAGAAGGAGAAGCAGGCTCCTTGCTAAGCAGGGAGCTCGATGTGGGACTCAATCCCAGGATCTTGGAATCATGACCTGAACTAAAGGCAGACACTTAACGGTTGAGCCACCCAGGCACCCCTATTTATTTATTTTTAATACATTTTTTAAAAATGTATTTTAGAGACAGAGAGAGAGAGAGCATGAGCAGGAGAGACAGAGAGGGAGAGAGAGAGCATTTCACGCAGATTCTGTGCTGAGTGTGGAGCTGGACATGGGGCTTGATCTCATGACCTTTAGATCATGACCTGAGCCAAAACCAAGAGTAGGATGCTCACCTAACTGCACCACCCAGGCGCCCCTGAATTGTTTACTTTAAAATGGTTCCTTCTGGGGGACCTGGGTGGCTCAGTGGGTTAAGCCGCTACCTTCGGCTCAGGTCATGATCCCAGGACCCTGAGATCATGACCTGAGCCGAAGGCAGCGTCTTAACCCACTGAGCCACCAGGCGCCCAATAAACAAAATCTTTAAAAAAATAAAAAATAAAATGGTTCCTTCTATAATATGTGAATTTCACCTCAATAAAAGAATTAATTAGGGGTGCCTGGGTGGCTCAGTGGGTTAAAGCCTCTGCCTTCAGCTCAGGTCATGATCCCAGGGTCCTGGGATCGAGCCCTGCATCGGGCTGTCTGCTCCGCGGAGAGCCTGCTTCCTCCTCTCTCTCTCTCTCTGTCTGCCTCTCTGCCTACTTGTGATCTCTGTCTGTCAAATAAATAAATAAAAATCTTAAAAAAAAAAAAAAGAATTAATTAATTAATTAAAAATTTTTAGACATTTTATTTATTTATTTGAGAGAGATTGAGTGAGAAAGCATGAGGTGGGGAGGGTCAGTGGGAGAACCCAACTCCTGTCTGAGCAGGGAGTCCGAGGCAGGACCTGATCCTGGGACTCTGGGATCATGACCTGAGCCAAAGGCAGGGGTTTAACCAACTGAACCATCCAGGCTTCCAGTAAAAGGATTTTTTAAAATATTCATTCATTCATTCATTTATTGAAGATTTATTTATTTGACCGAGAGAGACACAGCAAGAGAGGGAACACAAGCAGGGGGAGTGGGAGAGCAAGAAGCAGCTTCCCGTTGAGCAGTAATGTGGGGCTTGATCCGAGGACCCTGGGATCAGGACCTGAACTGAAGGCAGATGCTTAAGGATTGAGCCACCCAGGTGCCCCAAAGGTTTTATTTATTTAAGTAATGTCTCTACCCAACATGGGGCTCGAACTCAGTACCCTGAGATCACGAGTTGCATGCTTGGGGGTGTCTGGGTGGCTCAGTGGGTTAAAGCCTCTGCCTTGGGCTCAGGTCATGGTACCGGGGTTCTGGGATCCAGCGCCACATGAGGCTCCCTGCTCAGCGGGGAGCCTGCTTCTCTTCCTCTCTCTCTGCCTGCCTCTCTGCCTACTTGGGATCTCTGTCAAATAAATAAACAAAATCTTAAAAAAAAAAAAAAAAAAAAAGAGTTGCATGCTCTTCAGACGGAGCCTACCAGGCACCCTGATGCAAGAATTTTTTAAAGCAATTTGTTTCTTGTAGGGAAATCCAAACATAAAAGTGTAGTAAAAAATTGCAATTTCGGGGCACCTGGGTGGCTCAGTGGGGAAAGCCTCTGCCTTTGGCTCAGCTCATGATCCTGGGGTTCTGGGATCGAGCCTCGCATCCAGCTCTCTTCTCAGCGGGGAGCCTGCTTCTTCCTCTCTCTGCCTGCCTCTCTGCCTACTTGTGGTCTCTGTCTGTCAAATAAATAAAAACTAAAAAAAAAAAAAAAAAAAAAAAAAATTGCAATTTCTTCTTCTAGCTGCTCTCCATTTCACATCCAATTCCACCCCACAAATCCACCTTCCATTAACTATTTAATATGTAACTATTCACGCTTTCAAACGTCTTATAACATACAAAGAGATACCTATGTCTCTTTTACTCTCAAATGTTTGCTGAGCACTTTATCCCTGCCAAGCAATGCTGTAGGCGATGAGAACACAATAGCAAATAAGACAGAGTCTTGGAATTAATTTTCCAGTAGGAGGGGATGGGCAGTAAGCACAGGAACAAATAAGAATTTCAGACTGTGGGGACACCTGGGTGGCTCAGTTGGTTGGGCAGCTGCCTTCGGCTCAGGTCATGATCCCGGCGTCCTGGGATCGAGTCCCGCATCGGGCTCCTTGCTGGGCAGGGAGCCTGCTTCTCCCTCTGCCTCTGCCTGCCATTCTGTCTGCCTGTGCTCGCCCTCTCCCCCTCTCTCTCTCTGATAAATAAATAAAATCTTAAAAAAAAAAAAGAATTTCAGACTGTGGTAAGGCATCTGAAAAAATAAAACTGGGTAGGAGGGTAGAGAGTGATGTGGGTTGGTGGAGGGTCAAGAGGGCTAGGGAAGGACTCAGCACTGAATGGCAATGAGCTGGAGAGGTGAAGATCTAGGGAAAGAGCATTCCCGGCAGCGGAAAAATCTAGGCGCTTCTAAAGAAATAGGATTGCACTAGATACACTGATCCAGTATATACCCTAAACATACAAAATACATTGCTGATGGGGATCGCCCCATCAGCACCTCGTCTGTATCACTCTTTCTGATGGCTGTGTTTTATTCCACACTGCTGTTATCCATCACCTGTTTTAGCAGAATTTCCATGTTGATGGACATTTAGGTTGTTTCTGGTTTGGAGCTGCTGTAAAAGTGCTGGAAAGGACAGCTTTTTACACTTGCGTTCATATTACTTTTTTTTTTTTTTTTTAAGATTTTATTTATTTGACAGACAGAGATCACAAGTAGGCCGAGAGGCAGGCAGAGACAGAGGGGAAGGGAAGCAGGCTCCCTGCTGAGCAGAGAGCCGGATGGGGGCCCAATCCCAGGACCCTGGGATCATGACCTGAGCTGAAGGCAGAGGCTTTAACCCACTGAGCCACCCAAGCACCCCTGTGTTCATATTTCTACAGAAAACATTTCCAGGAGCAGCCCTGCTACCTCCGTGTTCATCTGTGTGCACACGTTTTCATCTGCTAAACCCTGGGGATGGTCACCAGTTTTCATATCAACCTCCTGCTCAGAAGCATAAAAGACAAACTTTATTATTTAGGCATGGAACCCTATGTGGGGCTTGAACTCACAACCCTGAGATCAAGACCTGAGCTGAAATCAAGAGTGAGATGCTTAACTGACTGAGCCACCCAGGCACCCCCGAAAAGCTAAGCTTTTATTGTATTTCACTTTTTAAAAAAGATTTTATTTTGTTATTTATTTGACACAGAGAGAGAGAGAGAATCACAAATAGGCAGAGAGACGGGGGGTGGGGGGAGCAGGCTCCCTGCTGAGCAGAGAGCCCAATGCAGGGCTCCATCCCAGGACCCTGAGATCATGACCTGAGCCAAAGGTAGATTCTTAACACACTGAGCCACCCAGGCGCCCCAATGCCAAGCTTTTAGATCAAAGAAGGAAAACAAAGTACCCTGTGGTAAAGTAAAAGGGGAAGGTGCTGACCTTTAATCAGGTGACCCTGATTCACTTTAAAGGCAGAACTAAGCGAGGAGAGGAAGACAGCAGAGAGCAAAAGAGAGAGCATACTAGGAATGCCAGCTGGTGGGGCTTGCATCGCAAGATGGAAATTCTCTGTCATGGTTAGGGTTAGACCTTGAATAAGCACGGCGTTGTGAAGTAAAGCGGTGGTCAAGTGAATCCTGTGTGTGAGCCACAGCACAGAGCAGGATGTCCTTGGGAAAACTCTTAAAAGTTCATAGTCCTGTGTCTCGACAGCCCTAAATAAGTATAAAAGAGCAGTATTGTTGAAAATTCCCTATTGATGCACTGATTCATCCGATGAAACATTTCGTTTTCTATGCCTGGCATGATACCAGGCATTGGGAATCTAAAGAAGATGAAAAGAAGCTGACCTCAAGTCATTAAGTCTTAGCACAACAGCAATTACCAAGAACTTCTCACTTGCCTGCTGGAGCAGGGACTCAACCCTGGAAAGTCAAGGCTTTTGAAAACCAATGGAGTGGATCCTTCCCTGAATTTCCATGATTATCCTATTCCCAGTCCCGGAAGTTAATCACATCAACCGATTTTCTAAACTGCAGGTCTCAGCAGGGTTTGTCTCTAGAATAAGACCTAAAGCACAAAGACACTGCTAATTTAATCCGATGTGAAGTCCTAACCTAAGAGCGGCCGGTCATCCAGTGCCCTACGGGTACACGATACTGGAGTACAGCATCCCAGGATAAAGCATTTAAAGGACAGTGTGGATCACTGTTTGAGTCAGTTACTTGTTTTGACATTTGTCTGTGTGCGTTTATGTGTGTGTTGACTTTTTTTTTTAAAAAAGGAGTATGTTAGGGAGTGCCAGTCTTGAGTGGGAAGGCACTTTATTTTGGACACACTGTATTTTCTTCCTGTTGTGAATATAAGATAAAAATATTTGTCTCAAAAGCAATGCAGGGGGGCGCTTGGGTAGCTCAGGGGGTTGAGCCTCTGCCTTTGGCTCAGGTCATGGTCTCAAGGTCCTGGGATCCAGCCCTGCATGGGGCTCTCTGCTCAGCAGGGAGCCTGCTCCCCCACCCCCTGCCTACTTGTGATCTCTATCTGTCAAATAAATAAATATGATCTTAAAAAAAAACAACAAAAAGCTACATGTCTTAAAAAAAAAAAACAAAAGGCAATGCAGGTCTCCCTTATATGAAGGAAGATCCTGAGTTTTTATCTTGATTGTTAGTAAGTACTATGTAAATCCGACGGCAATCACTTAATACCAACTTTAAAGTGGGACACTCTTAAGAAAGATTTAAATGGGTCTTCAGAGAACTACATTAATAGGCTGTAAGCTGAACTTTGTATTAATGGGGGATAAAAAGAAAAATCAATGTCCAGAAGTTTTCAGGGACCACTGGCCACAGATCTGAAGAAAAACTTAAAGCCAGGCTTGTTATAATGGAGGTCTCTGTTTTCTTCCCATATACATCACTTGATAGTCCGAGTGTTAAGAGTTCAAGAAAAAAGCATTCATAAAAATTGTTAGTTTAATATTAAATCCAGTTTCAAACCACTTTAGCATAGATTTGTTTTGAAAGGTACCTGACAGCTTTGTTTTTGAGGGGTCTCATTAGTGGGCTGGATCCTCTTTGAAGACAGAGGTATTTAAAATTTCAATTCGCATCTAGATCTAGAATTTGGACCATAACATACGGTTGTTAAGAAACATCTATTCTCGGGACATCTGGGTGGCTCAGTTGGTTGGGCAGCTGCCTCCGGCTCAGGTCATGATCCCAGCTTCCTCCGATTGAGTCCCACATCGGCCTTCTTGCTTGGCAGGGAGCCCGCTTCTCCCTCAGACTCTGCCTGCCACTCTGTCTGCCTGAGCTCGCGTTCTCTGTCTCTGACAAATAAATAAATAAAATCTTAAAAAAAAAAAAAAGAAACAAATATTCTCTTTGTGTGTACACCTTTACTCTGTAATTTTTAGCACGTTAGTTGCACTCTGTCTAGACTCCTTGGAGAAAAAAAGCAACAATATGTCTCCCCCACCCCACCCCCATCCTTCACCCTCCCCCCGCCGCCCCCCGCTGGGGCTCCATATGGGTGAATTGCGGGAAAACTTAACAGGGACTCAGAACAACGTTATTTTCCTACTTCATATAATCGGGTGTAGGTATTTATCTTTTGCTTCCCCCCGCCCCCACCTGCATGTTTACCTAAACTCAGCCGGGTGAGAAGCAGTCAGAAGCAGTCAATAAAGCCCTAGGGGAATACTAGAGCAAATCGCAGCGCACTTCGCCTAATGCTGCATGTAGAAGCGGGACGCACCAAAATAACCCTATTAGTTGCATACAGCTGGACCCTTCATGGAATAGGCCAATCCTCTGTTTCATTTGCAAGGCCCTTGGCCGGGAGGAGGGAGGGATGGAAAAGTTTGGGGGAAGGCTTTAAATGACTAGTCAAACAGACGGGTGAGTCATTCAAAGTTTCCAGTTAATAATCCCCTGTGCCGGGGCAGAGCCTGGGCCCGAGCGCTTTACGAGCCACACTGCAGTTGAAGTTGTACTGTCTCACGGCTTTGGGCTCTTCTACCAAATGAATACATAAAATGTAAGACGCGCAGCGCCGGCTTTGAAATGTAGGGCAAAAATGTGGCTGGGGGCGGGGAGGAGGAGGGTGGAAAGACAGAGCACAAGGTAGGGAGCCTGGCAGGCAGAGGACGCACGGGCTGGTGATGGGCAAGGAAGGGCTTCCAGGAGGGGACCGCTGTGCTTCGGACCTTAGAACTGCAGTCCGTCTCCCCTCATCCTGAGCCCAACTGGACTGCGAGGACTAGCCCGGCGATTGAAGTGTCGCGCAAGGACGCGCCCCCACCCCTGCCCCCCACCCGGTGACAGGTGGGGCCGCCGAGCGACGACTGGACCTCCTCCTCCTCCTCGCGCTGCCTGCCGGGAGCCGGAGCCGCTTCCGGTTGCTCGAGGGTTCCGAACTCCGACTCCCGTCGGCCCCCGGGAAAACCGCAGCGGGGTCGCGCGGTTGCCGCCGGAACTCGTAGTTCCATCTGCTGCTGCGCTTCACAGTCGGAAAGGGGAAGGGCAGGGCCAAGAACTACCGAGGCGAAGGTACGGGTGGCGGGGAGGGGTCAATCCGCGCCGGCGTGGGGTTGGCGCTGAGGCGGTCGGAGGTGGTTGGGGTTGGGTGGGAGGAGATCCGCTCGCACACACGAGGAGGGTTGAGCGGCTGCCGCCGTTGTCGTCGCGAGTGCGGAGTTGGGACTGGAGCCTTCGCCGCGACGACGCCGGGGATTGTGTCGCTAGCTCCCGGCCCCTCTACCTCGCCGCCTCGCCGGGTCAGCGCGGCCTGCTCCTGCCCGGCCCGTCGCCCCCGCCTCCATTTCCCGCCCTCTCTTCACCACACACACGGCCCCCCCGATCATGGATCCGGGCAGTGGCGGTGGCGGCGGCGGCGGCGGCGGGAGCAGCAGCGGCAGCAGCAGCAGCGACTCGGCGCCCGACTGCTGGGACCAGGCGGACATGGAAGCCCCCGGGCCGGGCCCGTGTGGCGGCGCCGGCGGCCCCTTGGCGGCGGCGGCGGCGACGGCGGCGACCGAGGCCCAGCGTGAGCACCTCAGTGCGGCCTTCAGCCGGCAACTCAACGTCAACGCCAAGCCCTTCGTGCCCAACGTCCACGCCGCCGAGTTCGTGCCGTCCTTCCTGCGGGGCCCGGCCCAGCAGCCGCCGCCCCCAGCTGGCGCCGCCGCCCCCAACCACGGAGCCGGCAGCGGCGCGGGAGGCCCTCCGGGTAAAGGGCCGGGACGCGCGGGGCGGCCTCTGGGCACGGGAGGAAGCCGGCCTGCGAGGGCGGGAGCAGCCGGCCTGGGCCGGGAGCCCCCTGGGGATGGGGGTGGGGTGCGGTGGGCTCGGGCGGCGCGCCCCGCGGGGCCCGGCGGCACGTGGAGCGCTGACAGCGGCGCCGGACGCGGGCAGCCCTGGGTGGGGCGGCCGGGGGCCGGGGAGGCGGCCTGCGCGGGGCGGCGGCCGCGGCGGAGGGCCCGGCGGGGCGGGAGCGGCGTGCGGGGGGACACCCGCGGGGCCTGGGGGCCGCCCTTCCCCCCCCCCGGGGAGGGGGCCGCAACCACCCACTGGAAGTGGGGACCGTATGGGACAGAGAGGGAGCCGCGGCGGGTCAGTGCCACGAGGCCTGGAAGTGAGGACAGATGGAGCCACGAGGGGGTCGGGTGGGCGTTGAGAGATCCGAGGAGTTGGTGAGGACGAATGCGCGAGTTGCCCCTTCACCTTGGGCGGAGGAGGGAGAGCCTCTCGCGGCAGTTTCTATTATTGAGGCTGTAATTGCGTTTTAAATGCCTGTGACACGGAACAGTCCTGAAGGAATCCCAAGATGCATTGCAGCCTTGCGATCCGGCAGAAACTGTTGGCCATCAATACAAAGATCTTGTTCACCCTTAGCATTTGTGGGCTTGTGAAGTTGGCCCAGTGTCAGGAAGTTAGGGTCACTCCCCCGGAACGTTGCTGGGTTAGGGAACTGCCTTGATCTCTGCGCCCTTTTCCTGAAGTGGGGGCTCGGACCTTTCTCCTTAGTGACACGTTCGGAGTTTCCTTTGCGTGAAAACCGTGTACCTTATTCAGGCCGCCTGGGGTAACTCGCTCTGGCTCTCTGTTGATGGGCCAGGAGCGAGTCTGTTCCCACACTTGAGCGTTTGTTAGGACTCCGTAGCCGTCTTGGGCCGTTCTCATCAGCGCTGGTAGGCATTCTTGCTGTGGTTTCAATTAGTCTTTAAAAATCGTGCTGTGTTCTGCTTCAGTGACGGCACGCGTTCAGGAACCGATGGGTAGGAATGTCAAGCGGGAGAGCTTTATACCTCCCAGAGACAGGTGCTTATATGAGGAGCTGCCGTCTCCGTTCCAAGAGCGGAAAGGAAGGAAAAGGTGGAATGTCCTTCCTATTATTTACCCCGGGGTACTGGGGACTGGGTCCCAGATGTTCCCAACAACTTGTGTGTGACACTGGATGGTTCATTTCTCTTTCAAGTTCTAAGTTGGTATTTCTAAGGTAGGTGAACATCCAACTTTTGCTGCGGTTTTCTCCCTAGAGGCAAAAAAGAGTCTGGAGAAATAACTTCACCGTGTATATGTGGATACACAGTTCGCATTTGGTTTTTTTTTTTTTTTTTTTTGACTGGTATTTCTTTTATTTGTATAGGCACTTGATGTTTTCTTTTTGAATAAGGAAATCCAGTTTGTTTTGTTTTGTTTCACTTAGATCAAGCCGTTTTGGCTGCCCAAGCTAAGCCAGTTCGTTATCCCTTTTATCCAGCCATTTTCTTTTTGCCCCTCCCCGCTACTTCCTTCGGAGGCTCCAGCACCGCTTGGTCTAACCTGGAACTCCGCTTCCAGCCTATGGAGCCGTCAGCTATCAAAGGACAGCCATCCCTAGAGCAGTGGTCAGGAATGATGGCAGTTGTTGAGTGGCTAGGCACTACCTCTTAGGTGGGGGGGATTGCTTTTCTCTTCCTGATAATTTGCCAGTTTCAGCTTTCCTCTTAACCCTTTCCTCTGTGACACTACTAGAAGTGGAAGTTGTAAAAGTGTGTGGGGGAGTGGTTGTTGGTAAGAAAATTCCTTACATGGTGTCAGGTTTTTCTTTTTTTATCAGAAACCTATTTTGGTGTTACTTTATCAGGTGCTTCTACAAAATGCCTGTTAATGTTAAAAAAAAAAATGCTCCTCTGTAGGATGTTGATTTAGAAAAGAATAGATTTTCTAAATTGAGGTCCAGAGTTATGTTGAATTGCATGTTCCAGCCCATTGAGGTCCATAAAATACCACCGTTAGAGCAGGGAACTGTGCTTGGAAGAAGCCGGGGAAAAGTTGGAAGTAGCACTTAGATTGAAATTCATAAAGGGGGAACCGTGAAATTTGCAGGTTTTTTTATAGTGAAGAAATAGTCAGTAGGGCAAGCATGTTTTTTTTGTTAGCCATAGCTGAAATTTGTGGTGAGTGTGTTTTGGAAACGAAATACCAGAAGAGCTCTTGAAGGTGTTTATCTAGAGGTAGAGCACCAGAATGAAGGACTTGTAGAATGGGTATGTCTAGAATGAGTATCTGTCATTTCTCTGGAAAATTCTTTACTTACCCCCCTTCCTCCTTCCCTCCCTCCATTCCTTTCTTCTCTCTTTTTTTGGGGGGGAAGTAGTTTCAGAGGCCCTTGAACAAGAGGAGGAAGATGCTTTTTCCCAAGGTGTCATTCAGCCTACTGGAGGGCTGCTGGTTATGCCTGTTTTAGCTGTTTTAAGCTGTCCCCTGTCAGAACTTGGACATGTGTTGACCTTGAATCCTTTGAAAATTTAATAAAGGTTTCCAAAGGAATGGTTAAGTAGAACACATTTAAGTGTAATTCTCTACAGATCCAAGTAAATTGGCTACGTGATGCTTCTTAAAGTAGAGGTCCTGAAATGAATGAAAACAAAAGACATGGGTTACTTGTACTAGAACTAACATTTCCTGTGATCGAATGTACTTGAAGTTCCACTTTGCACCCCAGTTCAGTCTTTTTGTTGTTGCTGTTGTTAAATGAGAAACAGATTTAGCAGTGGTGATCAGGGTTACTTGGTGTCTTGGTTTATTTGGGCAGCTGTAACAAAATACTCCAGACTGAGTGGCTTTTAAAGAACAGAAATTTACTGCTCACAGCTCTGGAGGCTGGAAGCCCAAGATCAGGGTCTCAGCCTGTTCTGGTGAGAGCCCTGTTCTGGATAACCAACTGCCAACTTCCTGTGTCTCAAGGCAGAAAATGGGGAGCTCTATGTGACCTTTTTTTTTATAATGAAAGATAATCCTGTTGGTGAGGGCTCCACCCTCATGACCTAGGACCTCCCAGAAGCCCCACCTAACTTTATCACATTAGGCATTAGGATTTCAGTATAGAGATTATGGAAGAGACGTATTCAGACCATACAGAGCACCTGGACTTTTGGAACAGCTGGAGCTTCTAAAATAGTAGTGTGGTGCTCTTTCCACCAGCCCACCCTCTCTCAAAACTGTGCCATTGAAAGCAGTAACACCAGCAGTCCTCGGTAGGCCCTCAGAACTGTCTCCAAGGTGTTGTACCTTAAATTTGAAACTTGAATTTTGAAGAGAAATGTTCTTATTTTGTAGTGTTTGAGTTTTGCTGAATGGCTTTTTGTGGGGGCAGGATTTCCTTTTTTTTTTTTTTTAAATTAATGATTGAGCTATAACTCACTATAGAATTTACCTTTTTTTTTTTTTTTTTAAGATTTTTATTTATTTGTCTGAGAGAGCATGCGCATGAAAGAGAGCCTGAGCACACGAGAGCATACAAGCAGGTAGAGTGGCAGGCAGAGGCAGAGTGAAGCAGGCTCCCCTGTGAGCAAGGAGCCTGATGCGGGACTCGATCCTAGGACCCTGGGATCATAACCTGAGGTGAAGGCAGCGGCTTAACCGACTGCGCCACCGGGGTGTCCGATACAGTTTTTTTTTTTTTTAAATATTTATTTGATAGAGATCACAAGTAGGCAGAGAGGCAGGCAGAGAGAGAGGAGGGAGCAGAGAGCCCGATGCGGGGCTCAATCCCAGGACCTGAGACCATGACCTGATCCAAAGGCAGGCTTTAACCCACTGAACCACCCAGGCGCCCCTGTCCCATACAGTTTACCTTTTAGAAGTACGCAGTGGTTTTAGTGTGTGTTCACAAAGTTCTGCAGCTGTCACCATTTGGTGAATGCTTGTTAATCACTCCTCTCTCAAAGGTGACCTCTTCGGAGCCACCGGAGTAGAGAAGATCCAGGATCAAGTACTGGTTTTGTCCAGAAGGGCTCTTAGACTTTATTTACATTAAACGATACCTGTGAAAACTCAGAGGTAAGTTTAGATAGATAATAGATAAAACTCTTGAGATTTGTTTCTCTTTCTGTAAGACCAGAGGCCTGCAAGAACAGTTCTGTCAAGGATTTCTCAGACTTGCATGGGACAGTAAAGAATAGAGTAAGCCTGGGTGGCTCAGTGGGTTGAGCCTCTGCCTTCAGCTCAGGTCATGATCTCAGGGTCCTGGGATCAAGCACCGCATCAGGCTCTCTGCTTGACGGGGAGCCTGATTCCCCCTCTCTCTGCCTACTTGTGATCTCTGTCAAATAAATAAGTAAAATCTGGAAAAAAAAAAAAAAAAAGAATAGAGTAAGCAGAGGAAATCAGGGGAAAGTATTGTTCCTGGAGTTTCACTTCTTTTCCTACCTCATCTTCTATTCTTCCTGGTTATTTCTTTTCCTGCCTTGACTTACTGATTATCAGTTTGAGCTATTATTTCATGATTTTACACACTGTTAGAAATTTTGATTGGGAATAAACCCTGTTTCAGGCAGGTTTTATTTAATGTAGTTACTAGTACATACCTTTTTGCATTCTTTTGCCCTTGCTTATTTTTCTTCTTTTCTGGAATGGTACTGCATGAAAAGACAGCAGTTGAAATTTATCAGGCGAGTTAGAGAAATGTAGAGAACAGATTTTAACCCTTGTTTTGCCTGCTTTTGTTCACTGGGAAGGAAATACCTTTTTTTTTTTTTTTTTTAATTTTTTTAGAGAAAGAGTGTGTGCACACAAGAGGGAGGGACGAAGGAGAGAAAGAGAGAATTCCAAGCAGATGGAGCCCCACGTAGGACTCCATCTCATATACCAGATACAACCTGAGCTGAAACAAAGAGTTGGATGCTTACCCGACTCTGCCCCCCAGGTGTCTCAGGGAGTAAAGTCTTAAAGTTTAAAATAGTATTGTCTTTCTGGTTGAAAAGAAGGGAATGAAAGACAGGTTTGATAATGTTTTGGGGCGAATTAGCAGAATTAGCGGAATGTTTTGATATGCGAATCTGTGCCTTGCTTATATATATAGTGTGTATATATATATACACACTATATATATGTATCCTTCAGAACACAGAATGCTTTGCTGGGCACTTGAATGGATGCTGCTAAGAGTTTGTGATCCCTCAAGGAGCATAGAAAGGGATGGATCAAATACCCATTTTACTCTTGTGGGAGACCCAAAGTGGTAAGAGGGCCATTACAGAGGGGGTAGAGGGTTTTCAAAGCTGAGAGGAGGAATTGCCCACAGATTCCTTATGTAAATCATTTCAGTCCTGTCACCCTAATCGTAAAACTACACATCTATTTTCTGCTAAGTGTTCTTTGTGAACACTTTCTTTAAATTGAGATCTGATTTATATACACAGTCCACCCTTGTGTTCTCTATTTTACTAAGCTTGCTAGGAATTTGCTGGAGTAGAGCATTGGTTCTCTCTTTTTGTTACTTGAAGCACAGTTGGCCCACAGTGTCAGTTTCAGGTGGACAGTGTAGTGGTTCCTCCCAGCACAAGTAGAGCTCCCGTCTGTCTGTGCCCCTGTACCCTGCTGTGCCTCGGGTCCCCATGAGCATTGCTGGCTTTTCTTTTTACATTGCTTGTTGTCTCTTTTGTATGAGCAGCAGTGAGTTAGTGCAGTCCTGGTGGTGTATCTGTTGGGCCTGTTAATTTAGGATTGCATCATTCTCTTCACAGTTCTTAAAATCTTTGGGAAGCAAGAATTTGGCCAAGAAGTTGAAGATTCTTTTTTTTTTTTTTTTAAGATTTTATTTATTTATTCGACAGACACACAGCAAGGGAGGGAACACAAACAGGGGGAATGGGAGAGGGGAAGCGGGCTTCTCGCCAAGCAGGGAGCCCTATGGGGAACTTGATCCTAGGACCCTGGAATCATGATCCAGGGTCCAAAGGCAGACTTAACCGATTGAGCCACCCAGGCACCCCTAATTCTTGATTGTTCTGAGAACAGTCGTTGTTCTGCAATCGTTGATTCATACAAGGTGTGAATCCTTGTTTTCAGTAGATTTTAACAAAACATGGCTGGCCTGTAGATGTGTTTGGTTTTTTCATAAGTGGCTTTGTTTTGAGGAAAGCTGATTGTGTCTTACTCCAAGTTGAACCAGATTCCCAGCATAATTCTAGTTCCCAGGTGAGAGAAACATTCAGTAAGGTTTTTCTGAGCATCTGTTATTAGCCTGGCCTGAGAGTGGTGACACAAATTCCAGACCCCCTTCCGATTAGGTAATGGTAGCTCACTTCGCTTGAAACAAACAAAAAGTGTGTCCTTGTGCATGTCCTTGGGGCAGTTTCCTGATTGACCATTTCTGCAGAACTCCAGTGTGTTCCATACTGCTAAGCGTTCTGTCTACATCTCCTTTGGGGGTTGATTTTGGTCACATACACGTGTTTTTTCTGTTCTCTTTGTACCTTATTGGGGTAGCCTGAAATGGTTTCGGTTGATACATTTTAGGTATACCTTAAATTGTTTTTGACTTAGGTGGGATATAAACCATAGATGAATATTGTAGGGTTGTTTGAAGAATCCAGTGTGACTTAACTCTACAGAAAGCCTGATCAGGTTGGTACGTAGCATTGTGTAAGTGATTGAGTAAGTAGGGTTTTGGAAGGTGAGGGCTAGGAGTGACCCCAGCAGTAATAAAATGGCTCATTTTGGATAAAGAAACTGAAGCCTAGAGATGCTAAGTGAAGGCCTAAGGTCACTTAAAGCTTTAATGCCATGGTTAATTCTAGAATCCACATTTGCCAGCTGCTTGTTCAGTGCTCTCTGCACACATCACTGTTTAATAATGGGAAGGAGGGTATGCCTAGAGCTAATACTCCAAACAGCGAGGGTCTTCTCACTCAGAAATTTGCCTTTCTTGTATTTCATTCTTTTTTTTTTTTTTAATATTATACTTACTTATTTGTCAGAGAGAGAGAGAGCGAGCACAGACAGAGTGGCAGGCAGAGTCAGAGGGAGAGGCAGGCTCCCTGCGGAGCAAGGAGCCGGATGTGGGACTCGATCCCAGGACGCTGGGATCATGACCTGAGCCGAAGGCAGCGGCTTAACCAACTGAGCCACCCAGGCGTCCCTTGTATTTCATTCTTAAATTTTTGTTATTACTATGGGACTTTTAACTGCTTGTTGTAATCATAAATGTACTGAGCAGTTAACACTTGCTTAATGTGGAATCTTCACCACACTGTAGGTACTGTTAACACATTTTACAGATTAGAAAATTAAGGCTCAGAGAAGCTAAGGAAATTAGCAAGGTGACATCCATGACTGAACGGAGGAGCTACGATTAGAATCTAGGTCTGATTTCAAAGCTATTCTCGTAATGGTTACTCTGCTAGCCCTTTCCTGGTGATTTGATATTAAAAGATCTTTTTGGCCGAGATGCTTTTTTCAGAAAAGGAGCCCGAGTGTGTGGGCTATGCCACTGTCTCCGTGTTCTGTCTCAGTGGGAGCCAACTAACATTCTCAGAAGGAGACAGTGCTCTAAAGTAATACTTAGAAATTGCGTCTTCGTGCGTCTTAGGAAACGATGACGTAAAATCATTAAAACAGCTGTGTTCCCTACTGTGACATCATGCCTTTTATTTTTAGAGTGTTAGGTAATTAGAGCAAAACCATGGGCCTTTGTACGTGTTCTTGTGGGCTCTTTCTGATGTCTGCCTTTACTGTTCTCTGATTTTGTTTGTGGGAGAAAAACACCTCAGCGTGCAGTTTTGGTGAGACTGCGTGGTCACGTGAGCTCCAGAGAAGGGTTCCTTCCTTACCACGCTGTACTTGTGCATCTCTTGGATATTGTTTCTCTAACCCCGTGTTAAAAAGTTGGCACATGGCATTTACTCTCACATTTACTCTCTTGAGCCCTGACAGGAACGTAGTAAACGTAAGACTGCTAAGAAAACTGAACCAAGGGGCATCTGGGTGGCTCAGTGGGTTAAGCCTCTTTCTTCAGCTCAGGTCATGATCTCAGGGTCCTGGGATCGAGCCCTGTGTCAGGCTCTCTGCTCAGCGCGAGCCTGCTTCTCTCACTCTGCCTGCCTCTCTGCCTGCTTGTGATCTCTACCTGTCAAATAAATAAATAAAATCTTAAAAAAAAAAAAAAAGAAAAGAAAACTGAACCAATAAGACCACGAGGAACTAACCCTGCAAAAACAAAAAGAAAGCGGAAAAAAATTCAGTAAAATCAATTGTGTGTTTCTTTTCTGTGGTACATGTGCTGGGCCAGCCTGTGGGGACTACAGGAGTAGAGAAAAAAGTCTCCGTATTTCAGAAAACCGCCATCGTTCTGGAAGTCTGTGATCTCCTGGGGAACCAGAACGAAGATCTTTGTGTGTGCACCTATGCACCTATAATTGAAGGGAGGGTCCTGTCCTAGAGGAGTTCTGAGGAGGGATCCTTAGCCTTCAGATAGTGGGCCGGGCCTGGAGTGTGATGAAAGTGGAGCGTCGGGTGTGGCCGGTTCTCACAATGGAGGAAGCTGTGTGAGAGCAGCTAGAGCTGTGCACTTGTGGATCTTTTTTTTTTTTTTTTTTTAAGATTTTATTTATTTATTTGACAGAAATGACAAGTAGGCAGAGAGAGGAGGAAGCAGGCTCCCTGCTGAGCAGAGAGCCCGATGTGGGGCTCGATCCCAGAACCCTGAGATCATGACCTGAGCTGAAGGCAGAGGCTTGAACCCGCTGAGCCTCTACTTGTGGCTCTTTAATTAATTGAAATTAAGTCAAATTTAAAATTCCATCCCTCAGTTGGGGTACCACCTTTCAAATGCTTAATAGCCACATGTTGTCTGGGACTGTCCTGTCAGCAGCACAGATGACATGTCCATCACAGCAGAAACTCATTTTTCACTTCTGTACAATGTAACACACTATGACTTCTGTGACAGCACTAACATTGTTTTTATTTTTTTCTTTAATGAGCATAACATTTCGCTAACAGGACAGAGTCTCATGCTCTGTCGACTGAAAGAGCCATGATCAGATCTTTTAAAAATATACTTGTTATAAAAATTATGGTGAAATAAATTGTGGGTCGCTTGGGTGGCTTAGTTGGTTCAGCGTCTGACTCTTGATTTCCCCTCAGGTCACGATCTCAGGGTCATGAGATTGAGCCTGGTGTTGGGCTGCATGCTCTGTGTGGAGTCTGCTTCCCTCTCTTTCCCTCTCCTCCTGCTCGCTCTCTCAAATAAATACATCTTTAAAAACAAAAATTACAGTGAAATCCATGTAACACACAATTAACCATTTTAAAGATTTTACTTACTTATTTGACAGAGAGACAGAGCAAGAGAGGGAACACAAGCAGGGGGAGTGGGAGAGGGAGAAGCAGGCCTCCTGCCAAGCAGGGATCCCGGTGCCGGGCTTGATCCCAGGACTCTCTGATCACGACCTGAGCTGAAGGCAGACGCTCAATGACTGAGCCACCCAGGCACCCCCAATTAACCATTTTAAGGTGACTAATTCAGCCAGTGTTGTGCAGTCACCACCTCTGTCTAGTTCTAAAATTTTACCATCCCAAAAGGAGACCCGTGCCCATTAAGCAATTACTTCTCATTCCCTTCCCTTCCTCCCAGTTTCCGGCATCCTCCAGCCTGCTTTGTCTCTGTCCATTTATCTATTCTGAACATTTTATATGCGTGAAATTGTACAGCATGTGACCCTTTGTGTCTGGCTTATTTCACCAGGATCAGATCTTCTCTAACAGTTGTAAGATTCAGATTATCATCGGTGTTAAAGCACAGGCAGTAATACTGTCTGACAGTGTTCTGGTAACATCTTTCACTTCTTGATTTAAAATTTGTGGTGATATACCCAGTATCACACCTACTTCATTAATCTTCCTTTATCATGAACCAGAGGATTAGTTTCCCTTTTAATTTGGGATATGGCAGGTTACTCACTGATGCACTGATTACTTTCCCACTTAATTAGAATTGTTCCTTTTTTGAATACTTGACAAGGTGTATTTCTGAACATGGAAACACCATTGGCAAATATGAAACCATAATGTCACTCCTTATTTCTTGGGAGGTTTACTGACTTTTCCTTCTCTGGGAATATGAACTGTGCTGGACTTGAGCAATCATGGCTATCCGTTTGTTGACCATGAACAGATGACTTTGGGCCCCAATAGAATTCTAAGCCTGGGCTTGTTGGTGCTAGTAGAGTCAGGATGTGATATGCATTATGAGTAGAATGAACTGGAAAGGTTTACCTTTCCATATTTGTGTGCATGTGAGAAGGCCGGATGCAATTACATTGAGAAGTTTAAATTTAAATTTAAAAGAATATTGTGCTCTATCTGACTTTTCTGGTTCATAGTTGCAGAAATACCAGTTCATGAATGTCAATAACACTGCCATTAGGTTTATAATGTGATCTGTGTCTGGATGCATGGAAAGCTTTTTTCCACCTTGGGGAAGGTATGGTCAACTTTTTATTTTGGGGCCCTTTAATACCGAGGTATATATTAAGCACTTAATTGATTTTGGTGCTTGACTCTCTCTGTCCCTGTGAGCTTTACAAAATTAAGGCAGATGTATTACCAATAGGATGTTTTGAAAAATAAAGCTGTGAGCAGATTTTCATTAAGGTGCATTCTGCAGCCACAGAGGTGGTCTCGTGGCTGATGTCATTATTCTGAGAAGTGCCTTACAGTTCTCTGTGTGTATTGTGTTTTTGTAAACCCAAGACTTGGTTCTAGAACTGGGTGGTCAGGTATGTGTATTGTTGGGTTTTGTAAAGCTCAGCCTCAGTTCGGGGTATCTTACTACATGATCTTTTTCCGGCCTTGACACACTAACTGCATCATCTCTGACTCAGTGTACTTTTATCGAGTAATTTTTCAGCAGGGGCTGTTTGAAGACAGGCGAGATGGCGCTTGTCTTAAGTTGGAAAAGCCCAGCTGGGTCGGGTTTGTCCGAATGTTAGATGGAGTGATTGCAGTTACGGACTTTAGGGTGTTTGGAGGGGATTGAATGAGTCAGCACATCAGGGCTTGTTAAAAATCATTTGGAGTTACTTTGCCCTTGCCTCCAGCACTGTGTGGGTTCGTGGGTGCCTCGGTCCAGCCTGGCACACATTTAATAGTCAGTTGTGCTGGTTGGTAGGGTTGAGAGTATCCTGGCGCAGGTTAGTGGGGAGAGATTCGACTGTCGAATACTGCTTGGTGCCAGGAGGTACTTAATAGACACCAAGCAAATGTATTCTCTCATGTAGCTGTTTCAGCGGTCCTGTCAGGTGGATGGCAAGTGGTTTCCAGAAGTCCAGGGACGGAGCTGCATCTCACAACTCCAAGTGGCAAGGCGGCATTTAAAGCAGGCGGCGTCAGCTTAGCGCCTGCCCCTTACCGCTAACGCTGTGCTGCCCCCTCCAGCCCGAGGGAGGCTTATGAACTTGATTTACTTAGCACAGATTGGCTTTCTCTGAAAATTGAGCAATTTTTCCTTCCCCTACCCATAAACTTTTCTTTGAAATGGGAAAACTAAAAAAAGGTAACTTCTGTTACATCTGAAATATAATTCCTGTTTCCTCCCAGACCTTGTTCAAATGATTTTTTTTTAAAGTTTCTGTTTTATATTCAAATCCTGTAGACTGGGGTCAGCTTAGACCTTTCACTTCCTCCTCCTGCCAGATGAGGCCTCAGTTATCTTTGCACGCAGCCCCTCCTCGCTGGTGGGACCAGTCACAGGTTCGTGGGGCGTGCTTGCCTGTAGTGGTGATGTTGGTCTTTCTGCCAGTGGTATTTTTCCCCCCTCTCTAGTTATCTCTTTCCACTCTACAGGGACCTTTCCAAGTGACACTCAGCATGTCACTTCTTTTGGAAGAACTTGGTCGCCCTTTACCTTTCAGGAACAGGAAATCACTTCCTTCAACACTTCACCTTGTTGAAGAGTGGGCCCCAAACTGTCTAGACTTACAGGTGTTTCCGTGCAGAGATTTTAAATACAGGCTTTGCAGTTTATGAATTCATTATTTATTATTTGGTGTGCAGGGTTCAGGTGACTTCAGATTCTTTGATACCTTTTGCATCTTGGAGTTTTTTGTTTTGTTTTGTTTGAAGCAAGGGCACTTTCATATTGGAATATCATTTAGGTTTATCAGATATTTTTTAAAATTTATAAATTTGTAAATTAATCAGTATATGTTTCTCATTCCTCTCTTCCAGGGATGTCATAAGTAGATTTGCATGGAAAAATAGTTCTGTGGAAACCGGGTTGTTGCTTGAGCTTAGAATTCTAACACAGGGCAAAACTGGTTTCATTGTAATCATCATTTCTGACATGTTGTAAAGGATCCTTTGCATTTCAAGGACTTCATGTGAATGTCCTTTTTATTTTGTTGGCATCCAGTAGAATTTATTCAAGGATCTTAGTAATAATGTGTGATTATGGGATCTTAAAAAGAGCTAATCATAGCCTTCTTGGGCTAGAGCTACCAAGAGAGAATTTAGAGAAGTCATAATGTGTATTTGTTGAGCAGAACTTAGTAATTTGATCTGCATTGGGCTGCAGATTACTTTTATAATGCCTTGGAAAAGTTTTATGAAGCAAATTAAGAGAAGCAGCATACCTTTATAAATACATTTCAGTTACTGAAAATGTAAAATCGGCTATAGTCATCGATGTTTAAAAAGAATTTTTAAACAGAGACTTCTGATGTGAACACCTGAGTTAGTTGCTATTGGTCTGCATTATTGAGGTTTTTGTTGCGTTACTGAAATTTTATTTTTACTGTATTTTAAAAGATAGATGAAAATGGATGTATAGGACTTAATTTTTAATTGAACTTATTTCTATTAAACAGCACCTGTGGAACCTTCTCAGGAGGAACAGTCATTATTGTGTGAAGGTAATTTCTTATGATACGACCCTTTGAATGTCTAATTGAGAAAACATTAAGTTGTCTATAGTGTGTGAAGCCTGGATAATTGTTTTGTAAATACATATTATATCTCAATTTCTTGTCTAGGTTCAAATTCAGCTGTTAGCATGGAACTTTCAGAACCTGTTGGTAAGAAAATTTCTGACCATATTAATACAGTAATATGAAACCCTTTCAGGATGTAAGGTGCAAATGTAAGTGTTGTGGTTTATTGTAATGCCGGCATTTAAAACTGACTTTGAGTCTTTGCTGTTGGGATTTAGAAAGCAGGACTGGGTGGCCGTGAGCACTGCCGTGATACCCCGAGCGATACCCCGAGTGATACCCCGAGTGATAACCCCGAGTGACCGCAGATGGGAAAGCTGAGTGGAAGAGCAGTAAAGGCAGTTGAAGGACTTGTGCTTATTCCATGTCCTTTGTGAAAAATTTCCTTCCTTTTTGCAACCTTGTTACTCTAAAGGGTGTCGGATTCCCCAAGTCATTGATAAAGTTGATACCAAATGACTTGCAGAGGGAAAAGCAAAGGTATTATAAGTCGCACGTTCCGATTTTAAACTTTTCCTGTTTTCTTTGTCAGGACATCCTGACACTGGAATCCCTGGGCCCTTAGGAACGGGACATCTCCTGTTTCCAGTTTGTCCTTATGGAAATGAAGCTTTGTTAAAATAGCAGTCTCTCAGAGTCTCTGAGTCAGCTCTGATGTCAGCAGTGGGGCTGACTTGAAAGCTGTGATCCTTTTCTGTTGTGAAAGAGATTTTCCTGCTTATGTTTCACTAGATGTTAGGAAATAGAGCTAAATATGCAAAGTTCTATTTGTTGTTTAAAGGCATCTGTGTTTTACAGTACAGATTGTAAGTCTTTTTCAGAATACTAAGTTAAATGTCTTATTTCAGTAGAAAATGGGGAGACAGAAATGTCCCCGGAAGAATCATGGGAGCACAAAGAAGAAATAAGTGAAGCAGAGTTAGGGGGTGGTTCCTTGGGAGATGGAAGACCCCCAGAGGAGGGCACCCAAGAAATGATGGAGGAGGAAGAGGAAATACCAAAACCTAAATCTGTGGTCGCACCCCCTGGGGCTCCTAAAAAAGAACACGTAAATGTGGTATTCATCGGACACGTAGGTAAGTTGCACTCCTCTGCAATGAAGCAATGACCTGTCGTTAGCTACATCGAACAGCTACCTGGAGATGTTTATTGGAACTGAACAGAATTAATGTGAAATGTTTTGATTTTTTAACTCGCTAGATTTTTTTAGCTGACAAAATATCGCCAGCGCTTTTGTTGGACAAATAAATAATTGTGTAATGGCATGGAAGCTGGAAGAAAATAAGCTTCAGTATATTTGTATGGGATGCACAATGGTTTGTAGACCCCCCCCAATGGTGGCTAATCATATTATGACATCTGGTAATTAATATCCTAGAAAACGGGCCTGTTGTTCTGTGTGAACTTCAGTTAATGTGTTAATTTTATGAGCTTCATCTAACCTAGTTTTAATTTTGTGTGATGAAGAAAATAATTTGGAGTGACTTCTGGATGTTTGTCAGATAACCGGTTTAGCACAAAACAAAACCCTATTTAATTTGCTCAGATGTTGTCTGACCATCTGACTTAGGCCCAGAATCATGAGAAGGGAACACAGAATCATGTGTCCTTTTTTGTTTCCCTTAGTCTCTGCTTTCTCCTGGATATAATGCTACACCATACTACTTTTTTAGTAGCAAGAACTCCTTTGAAATTTGTAAAGGAACATCTGTATTTGCTAATATTAGTGAAAGGCAGACTACCTAAATGTAGTTCACAGCCCTTTGGCTACTTTTGCTCTCCCCTGAGATTCCCCTTGGGTAATTTATATTCTTTTGCTGCTGTGCTTTGAGCTGAAGGTCAGAGAGCAGTCTGTTGAAAAAGTCTGCTTATCAGTAAAGTAGTTCTATCAGTATAAGTCATTGTTGGGTGCAAGAGGTCTTGGCAGCTTCTTTTACAACTGAAATTATGTAATTATATGTGCTAATTGGTAATAGTGCACATAGCAGGGTTCTTGGGGGGGGGTTGTTTTGTTTTGTTTTTCCTTTATGCCTGTACTTTGCATATTATTGATATTGTTGTTCCTTTTAGATGCTGGCAAGTCAACCATTGGAGGACAAATAATGTAAGTCTGTATTTTTTTTTTTTTTTAAGATTTTATTTATTTATTTGACAGAGAGAAATCACAAGTAGTCGGAGAGGCAGGCAGAGAGAGAGAGAGAGGGAAGCAGGCTCCCTGCCGAGCAAGGAGCCCGATGTGGGACTCGATCTCAGGACCCCGAGATCATGACCTGAGCCAAAGGCAGCGGCTTAACCCACTGAGCCACCCAGGCGCCCCAAGTCTGTATTTTTTGTCAAATAATAGAGTTAACTTGATTGAATGAATTTTGGGCATTGTAAACATACAGTCCTACAACGGAGATAAAACAGGTCTCCAGAAAATGCTATAAAGACCTTAACCTGTAAGGAAAGGTGATGTTAAGGGACGCCTGGGTGGCTCAGTTGGTTGGATGACTGCCTTCGGCTCAGGTCATGATCCCGGAGTCCCGGGATCGAGTCCTGCATTGGGCTCCCAGCTGCATGGGGAGTCTGCTTCTCCCTCTGACCTTCTCCTCACTCATGCTCTCTCTCACTGTCTCTCTCAAATAAATAAATAAAATCTTTAAAAAAAAAAAAAGAAAGAAAAGAAAGGTGATGTTAAGAAGGAATTTTTGCAGTGTGATAATTGCTAGTATTTTTTGATAGATTTTAGGTATTCCCTAAAATTCTTTTATTATCGCTGTCAGACTCTTCTGGAACATTAAGTATATTTACGAAGGCTGTATTTTAGATTTTTAAAAAATTAAAGCTAATATAGGGGCGCCTGGGTGGCTCAGGTCATGATCCCAGGATTCTGGGATCAAATCCCTACATCGAGCTCTCTGCTCAGTGGGAAGCCTGCTTCTCCCTCTCCCACTCCCCATGCTTGTGTTCCCTCTCTCACTGTGTCTCTTTTCAAATTAAAAAAAAAAATTTTTTTCTTAAAGGAAAATAAAAGCTAATATAGAACCCCAGGTTATAGGAAATCATAATTTGCTTTAAATATAATTTTCTTAGGAATAATGAAAAGCAGCACATGAATCTGGTCGTGGGGGGGGGCTTATTCCTTATTCATGAACTCTTTATTTATTTATTTATTAAAGATTTTATTTATTTATTTGACAGAGATCACAAGTAGGCAGAGAGGCAGGCAGAGAGAGAGAGAGAAGGAAGCAGGCTCCCTGCTGAGCAGAGAGCCCAATGCGGGACTCGATCCCAGGACCCCGGGATCATGACCTGAGCCGAAAGGCAGAGGCTTTAACCTACTGAGCCACCAGGTGCCCCTCATCAACTCTTTAAATCCTAGGTGGATTAATCAAAGACCAGTAGTCTAGCTAGCATGCTAAGATAATTTGTTATCTTAACTTTTTATTACATACAGAAGCTGTCCGAGTATGAAAACACCCTGGTTGATCTTCAGCAGTGGATTCTAGCATTGAAGAAAATTTTTTTTAATTAGCAGGTCTTATAATTTCAGTACCCCTGGCTAGCTCATTTCGTAGAACTTGAGACTCTTGGTCTCAGGGTTGTGAGTTCAAGTCCCCCACATTGGAGATAGAGATTTTTTTTTTTAAGGTTTTACAATTTTAATCCCTGCTGTATTAGATCTGTTTCTTTAAACTGTATCATCAGAGGATCTAGAGGGCATATCTTCATTGTCTTGCCTTGTAATCTTAGTTGGTGATCTTCCCAGTTATTTCTGAAAATTCAACAACACACCTTTAAGTTACTAAGTAAGGATCCTTAACTAAGGCTCTGTGGATGGAAGTGTTGGACCCATTTGATTTTGTGTATTAGGAGAATGTATATGTTTTCCTTACAGGCTGTAATTTTCATGGGCATTTCACTAGGATTCTGTGCTCATCTGGTTAAGAACATGCACTGTCGATGACTCTGCAGAGAACCCACAGAGATGAAAGCTTGAACAGGAAGGCTTTGGTTTGGATTGAGTCAAGGGAAGCAGTTCAGTATTTCTAAGGAATTGTTTTACAATTACTATTTTGAATAGTTTTTTTAAAATATTAAATTCTGAAATGTATTAATAAGATTTAATTACCTAGACAACACTTCTTTTATATATATTTATATTTGCCCCTTAAGAAAGTTTTTATTCTGGGGTGCCTGGGGGAGTCAGTCAGTTGAGTGTCCGACTCTTGGTTCTGGCTCAGGTCATGATCTCAGGGTCGTGAAATCGAGCCCCGTGTGGGGCTCTGCACTCATCAAGGAGTCTGCTTCTCTTCACCCCACCCCCCAACCCCAATCGCACTGCACTCTCTCTCTAAAATAAATTTTTAAAAATGTTTATTCTGGGATGCCTAGGTGGCTCAGTTAGTAAAGTGTCTGCCTTTGCCACAGGTCATGATCCCAGGGTCCTGGGATGGAGCCCCACATGGGGCTTCCTGCTCAGCAGGGAGTCTGCTTCTCCCTCTGCCTACTCTGGCTGCTGCTCCCCCTGCTTGTGCTCTCTTTCTCTTCTCTGGCAAATAAATAAAATCTTCAGAAAGATTTAAAAAAAGTTCATTCTGGGGGCACCTGGGTGGCTCAGTGGGTTAAGCCGCTGCCTTCGGCTCAGGTCATGATCTCAGGGTCCTGGGATCGAGTCCCGCATCGGGCTCTCTGCTCAAGGGGAGCCTGCTCCCCTTCCTCTCTCTCTGCCTGCCTCTCTGCCTACTTGTGATCTCTCTCTCTCTCTCTCTCTCTCTCTCTCTCTGTGTCAAATAAATAAATAAATAAATCTTAAAAAAAAAAAAAAAGAAAAAAAGTTTATTCTGAAATAATTTTAGACTTACCGAAAGGTTACAAAGCCAGTACAGAGTTCCCATATACCTTTCATTCAGCCTTCCCTCTAGCGTTAACACATTAAATAGCCGTAGTACAGCCCTCAAAACTAGGATAACATTGGTTCAGTGCTATTAACTAATCTGTGGCTCTTACACTAGAATTCTACCAGTTTCTCTATGAGTGTCAGTTTTGGCTTCCAGGATTCACCGTTACATTTCAGTCGTTCTGTCTCAGTCCCCTCCGGCTTACGACACTGCATCGAGTCTCCTCTTCCCCAACTCACAACTGTCATTAGTCCGGAGGGCGCTGTTGATGGTGCTGTTCAGTGTGGGTTCGACTGAGCCTTTTCACGGTTAGATTGAGGTTGTACAGTCGGGCGGGACTATCACACGGGCCATGTTGTGCGCTTCCCAGAGCGTCCTGTCAGGGGTGCCTCCCGTCAGTTCTCAGTGTGTTCTCTACTTCTGGTGCTCTTAGCCAGGATTGCTTGGCAAACGTGTTGTCTGCCAGGATTCTCCGCACTAAAGTTACTATTGTTCCCCTTTATCTGGGAGGAGAGAATTTGAGACCATGTAAATATCTTCCCCTGTGATACTTTCTTCGATTTCAGCATCCATCAGTGGTTCCTTTATTTTAAAATAGCTGTGTTCTGGAGTTGAAATCCCCTGAAGGGCTTCTTGACTTCTCTGAATAATTTGTAACTGTTTACTTCTTTTTTCTTTGTTTCCAGGTATTTGACTGGAATGGTTGACAAAAGGACACTTGAGAAATATGAAAGAGAAGCTAAAGAGAAGAACAGAGAAACTTGGTATAGTAGACATTTACGGCACTATAAATTACAGTTAGGGAAGGACTGCCTGCTTAATGCTGATGTCGTCTACTTAGTTATCTAAGTGTGTGAGGTCTGAAGTGGTGTCATAACAGAGGAGAGGTTTCCTTTCCCCTATACTACAGAGTAGATCAGCTCCTGCTGACCTCACAACTTGCATCTTTCAGTAAGCAAAAACAGGTACTAATATAGGTATTTATTTAATTTTTTTTAATTTTCAAATTTTTTCTGACATAGGGCTTTTATAAAAGGGAAGTGGCATCACATGAACTTTGAAAAATCAGGGGATACCCAGTAATTGACTGGATATTTGTAAAAGCTCCCAGGTGTTTGAATCACAGTAATACAAGTTTCATTCTCTTGATTTTCATTTCAGTCTAGTCTTGTTTGTGATTTAAAAAAAAAAATAAATAAACGGCTTTTTTATTCTTAAGTAATCTCTGTGGGGCTCAAACTCACAACCCAAGATCAAGAGATGTGTGCCCCACTGACTAAACCAGCCAGGCACCCCTGTCCTGTTGATGATTTTAAGTGTATGCCGAACACAAGGCTGGATGTCATCATTACGCCTTTAGTGCTAGGGGAATATCTTAAAACCTTACGTTTTTAGCAATGTTAACCTTATTTTCAAATTATTTCAGGTATCTGTCTTGGGCCTTAGATACAAATCAGGAAGAACGAGACAAGGGTAAAACAGTAGAAGTGGGCCGTGCCTATTTTGAAACAGAAAAGAAACATTTCACAATTCTGGATGCCCCTGGCCACAAGAGTTTTGTCCCGAATATGATAGGTGGTGCTTCTCAAGCTGATTTGGCCGTACTGGTAAGTATGACCTTGCCGGTTCACCTGCACATTTGTGAGCAGCCCCGCTCAGTGCTTGAGTTTATCCTCCCAAAGCTGAAGTGGAGGTTGGAGTGTGCTGTAAGACACAGTGACAAATTTCATTTTCGGCTCACTCATCTGCTCAAGAGATCTTCGTAATTGGATTCCCTTCGGAAAACGTGTTTCATCTTTTCTCTGCCATTGCTGTTACCTATGGCTGTGTCAACTGTGTCAGAGTTTAGTACCCACTAAATGCCAGGCTGGGTCCACTTTGTACATACCGTGTGTGCCATGGGTGCAGAACTGAGTAAGAAATGATCTGTTTTCTTAAGGCCTCAGTTGTTTCACGGGGTGGTTTTTGTTTGTTTTGTTACTGTACCAGCACTGAATCACATACTTGTTTGAACTGCAACATAGATTTTGGAAGATGGGGGATCAGAAGAAACATTTACCGAAATCTGAAGCCAATTAGACATTGTGACATTCAAAAGCACGCAGGTTATAGCTCATGTACTGGTATTTCCTTGCAAAAAGCTTCTGACAACTGAAAGGAAAGCTGTTTCACTGCTCAGGGGGTATACCTGACTGAGTATGTAGGAATAAACTGTATTTCTTGGAATAGGTCATCTCTGCTCGGAAAGGAGAGTTTGAAACTGGATTTGAGAAAGGCGGACAGACGAGAGAACACGCAATGTTGGCAAAGACGGCAGGTGTGAAGCACTTGATTGTGCTTATTAATAAGATGGATGATCCAACGGTAAATTGGAGCAACGAGAGGTGAGCTTTGCCGTCGGACTAGCTCTTTGGCCGTCGGACTAGTGTTTGCAGGCGTGGGAACGGAGTAAAGGGTGGTTTTGCTACCCTGTGCTTTTTTGCCCCCTCGGGTTTTTCTAAAACCTGAAGTTGTTTAATAATGAGCCTAGAGTCCACTTGCTTTATATTATGATTGAGTTATTTATAAATACTTACAGATATGAAGAATGTAAAGAGAAACTAGTGCCATTTTTGAAAAAAGTTGGCTTCAATCCCAAAAAGGACATTCACTTCATGCCATGCTCAGGACTGACGGGAGCAAATCTTAAAGAGCAGTCAGACTTTTGTCCTTGGTACACGTAAGTAACCTTTTCTCTTGTGGAAAAACTTTGTCTTTTCAAGTTATTTCAGAAAACGATGTAAGTAACTGTGGCTTTAAAAATAGCATCACCTTTGCTTATTTTTTAATTGGGTTGTCTTTTTGTTACTGTATTTTCACTTCTTGATGGTATCCTTTGAGGCGCAACAGGTTTTAATTTTTATGAAGTCCAGTTTATTTTTTGTTCTGTTGGTTGCACTTTTGGTGTCAAACCTAGGAAAAACTCGCCTAATTCAGTCATGAAGACTTAGCCATATGTTTCTTCTAAGGTTATTAAAGTCTTAGTTCTTATGTTTAGATGTGTGTTTCATTTTGAAAGAGTATCTTAAAAAAGCTTTTTTTGTTGTTGTTGTTAGGTAAAGTCTTGCTTACTAGAGCTTTTCAAGTTTTCAAATTAGGAAGTGTGAGTCTTTAAATTTGTTGTTGTTTTTTTCCCAAGACTATTTCGGCTATTCTGGGTCCCTTGAATTTCTGTATGGACATTAGGATCAGCCTGTCACTTTGTGCCAAAAGGCAGCTGGGATTTTAATGGGGATTGTACTGAATCCGTAAATGAATTTGAGGACCGTTGCTCTCTTGGCAATAGTAAGCCTCCCAGTTCATGCACTGTAGTTTTAAATGGGAAATTATTTTTATAGATCCCTGATTTGAGAGCTGGAAAAGTCCATAAGAATTAAGCAATAGATTGTAGTCATTTCAGGGGTACTTGGGTGACTCAGTCGATTAAGTGTCCCAACTTTGGCTTTCAGCTCAGGTCATGATTTCAGGGTCAGAAGACCCGTCGGGCTGCTTGCTCAGCTTGGGGTCTGCTTGAGATATTTTCTCTCCCTCTGGCCCTCTTCCTCTGCTCACTGTCTCTCCTTAAAAAGAATGTAGTCACTTTATTTCCAGATATAGGCCATTTGCTATAAAGGTTTTTTTATCTGTGGGGCTGTTTTGTTACATTTTTGTTTTCTGAGGAATGAAAGGGAGGAACCAGATAATAAATGGGGTCGGATGAGAAGAGTATGTGGATGGAAAGAATGTATTATAGCTGTGTTTTTCATCTAAAATTACAGTCTTAAAATTATGATACTCATGTTGATACTCTTTAATGGATATTGTTATGTTCTCAGTGGATTACCGTTTATTCCTTACCTGGATAATTTGCCAAACTTCAATAGATCAGTTGATGGACCAATCAGGCTGCCAATTGTGGATAAGTACAAGGTACCCAGAATGTTCAAGAGATTGGGAGGGAAATTATGGGAGGGGTCATTGATTTGTGTTTTGAGAAACAATCCTAATAATTGACAACATAGCGTGGATGTCTCTCTCTTAATAGCCTTATGTTATTTAGTGCTGTGGATGGATCATCATTTCATCAGCTGGCCTAGTTACTCAAGCTGTTATCCCAGTGAGCCAGTGGGCATTTTTTTAGAGAGAAAGTCAAACAACTAAAGCTGCCGGACTGAAAGGATTTGCATAGTCATTGATGCATGTTGACCGATAGCCATCCAAAATACCACCAGCAGTGTGTGAGTGTGGCTTTTACCGTAGCCTCACCGACACTGGCTATTAGTCTTTAGAAAAATAAACTATTATTTTGAACTGGATTTTCAACTTGTTTTTTTAAAAACTTTTATCAGTATGTAATACTTTGACTTCCTCAAAGAATTGATTATTTCATTAGCTCCATGCTAAATTTCTTAAACAAGTATTTTTCCAATTTTATACATGAGGAAGCAGGCTCAGAAATTTTTGAGAGAACTCGAATTTAAATAATTGAGATCTTCATGTAAGATTTTATGCTGTTTCTGGTACTGTGCTGCTTTTTTTTTTTTTTTTTTTTTTTTAAGATCTTAGGCATCCTTATTAGTACTAAAATTGCTTATACTAATGACATAATATATTTTTTACCTATCCTGTGTTTAGGATTAATTCTAACCATTCTGACAGTTGAGCTAAAGATTTTCTGAGTAAGCTCCATAAGATTTCACTTGGGGTTGTTGAACTGTTGTAGAGTAGTAATAAAAGTCTTTAACTTTTTTTTTTATTTCACTTTTAAACAGGATATGGGCACTGTGGTCCTGGGAAAGCTGGAATCAGGATCTATTTGTAAAGGCCAGCAGCTTGTGATGATGCCAAACAAGGTGAGAATTAGTAATGCCCTTTTTCATTTAGATGTTCTCTTAAAAATATTAGCAAAGAGTTATAACTTTTGAAAAATGTAGTGCTTTCCATTAAAAAAAAACGTAAAGTCTAGGATTATGTTTTATTAATATTAAGTACACAGTTTAGTACAGAAGATAAGGAGCTGTGTTATCCAGTAACAAATGGGGAAGAGCCAGTATTAGTACCACGTTAGAGCTAAAAGATGTATCCTCAAGAGAGTCTTACCTCCATTCTTCACCAGATGCAAGTAGAGCTCTGGAGTGGTTAAGTGACTTGTTTCTGTTAACATATTGGATTAGCAAAGTGAGCCCAGGATGAAAACTCAAGTTTAATCATGATATAATTTGTTTTCTTTTTCTTTTTTTAATTCTTAAAAAAAGTTTTTATAAAGATTTTATTTATCCATTTGAGAGAGGGAAAGAAAACACAGGTGTGGGAGAGGGGCGGAGGGAGAGAGACCAACGGACTCCCCACGGAGAGGGGAGTGTGATGTGGGGCTGGATCCCAGGACCCTGAAAGTGGGACCAGAGCAAAAGTCAGACACTCAGCCGGCTGAGTCACCCAGGCGTCCCTGCTTTCTTCTCTTTTTCTTGTATTGTTACATTGGATACTATAAAATGTGCTCTATCTATACTCCTAATCTGTTTTGAGAGAAGAGAATGTGCCGTTATCATAAATGGGTTTTTTCTTAGTTCTTTCTTCCTGCCTTTTTGTAATTTGTTTATTATGGAGGTGGGTTTCATTAAAACGCATGAAGTCTCCATGAACTGTTGCTTTGTGTTATTTTTGGCTGCTCGGTTGCTGATAATTATAGACATGTTACCTGTTTTTCAGAGGGGCCTTCTCTGACAGCTTCAAAGATGTTTATGTAGGAAACTAGGGCCTCAGCCATCAGAACCTCCAAATTAATAGGGCATCTGGGTGGCCCAGTCAGTTGAGTGTTTGATTTTTCGTTTTGGCTCATGTTACAATCTCAGGGTCTTGGGATCCAGCCCCACAGTGGGCTCTATATTTAGCACAGAGTCTGCTTCTTATCCCTCTCTCTGCCCGTCTCCAAGCTGTGTATGTTCTCTCCCTCTGAAATAAATACATCTTAAAAAAAAATAAAAAAGGATTAGAAAATGTATCCATTGTTAGGATAATGCTCAGGTGTAATTAGCATTTTATAAATTATACTTTGAGTTTTCTTGATGCCTTATGCACGGAAGACTGGAGTATCCTATCATAGTATTTTTTTTTTAAGATTTTATTTATTTATTTGACAGAGATCACAAGTAGGCAGAGAGGCAGGCAGAGACAGAGGAGGAAGCAGGCTCCCTGCCAAGCGGAGAGCCCGATGTGGGGCTCCATCCCAGGACTCTGGGATCATGACCTGAGCCTAAGGCAGAGGCTTTAACCCACTGAGCCACCCAGGCACCCCTCATAGTATCTTTTTACTAAGGTATTTATTGACACAACTTGAATGTCAACAGCAGTCGAATGAAAATAATTATCATTGTGAATCCTGGCTCAGAGCAATTGCAGGAGTAGTTCAGTCATGGTAATAGAAGGCAGATTGGTGGTTGCAAAAGTCTAGGGGCTTGAAGAATGGGGAGTGACTTGAATGAAAGCACAGAATTTCTTTTTGGGATGATGAGGATGTTTTGGAACTGTGTGCTGATGTTGGCTTTACAGTATCGTGAATGATGAGATGCCACTGAATTGTACAGTGTAGAATGGTTATAAAAGGTAAATTTGATGAGTGTTCTACTGTAGTAGAAAGAAAAGTAGAATTCACCATGATGAGCAGGTGGACTGGGGGCCAGGCTAGACTAGTTACAACTTGTCTGCGGGAGCTAGGACTTCATACAGGGGAGCAAGCAGGTCAGCATAGCTTCACCTGCCTCTGGGAGGCAAGCCTCGAAGACTCCATTCCTGTCAGTCCTGCTGAGTCTCCGTGGAACAGACTTAAATATTTCAAAAGACAGAGATGCCAGACTATCTTACATTAAAAAATTAATGGTTGGGTAACCTACGAAATGGGAGAAAGTAATGGGAGCCACCCAGGCGCCCCTAAATAGTATTCTTTTAAAGCTTAATTGTTCAGATAACCTTTGAGAAGCACACTCTTCAGATATTTGGCGTTGATAGGTAATAGAAGCTGTACCCATTAAACCCTAGAATTCAATCATAATAATCAAAACGACATTCATAAAATTAAAATCCAAGTATTAGATTTAATGTTTTAATTTTGAAAAGGTGAAAAAAGGGGGTGCCTGGGTGGCTCAGTGGGTTAAAGCCTCTGCCTTTGGCTCAGGTCGTAACCTCAGGGTCCTGGGATCAAGCACCGCATTGGACTCTGCTCAGCGGGGAGCCTGCTTCTCCCTCCCTCTCTACCTGCCTCTTTGCCTACTTATGATCTCTCTCTGTCAAATACATAAATAGAATCTTTAAAAAAAAAAAAACGATTTCTTACAAAAGGAAAAGAAAAGGTAAAAAAGGCAAATGCTGGTTAATACTGTGTTCAGTTTGGAAATTATTAGGATGTGATAGTAAAAAGCTGATGAATTAATATTTTAATTGGCAGTTTATACTTGTAGGATAGGATTTTCATAAAATTCATGTCATATAAATAAAGTTTTATATCCAAAACGTGTTTTGGCCAATCCATTTATACTTAGAAAAATGTGGCTGACTATTCTTTAAATGAATAGTCCGATCATTTTATGTTCTGCTCTGCAGTGCATGTGTCAGGAAACCCCCAGTCCTGGGTTTGATTTGTCTTTTTTTTTTTTTTCTCCCTTAAGCACAATGTGGAAGTTCTTGGAATCCTTTCCGATGATGTAGAAACGGATTCTGTAGCTCCAGGTGAAAACCTCAAAATCAGACTGAAAGGAATTGAAGAGGAGGAGATTCTTCCAGGATTCATCCTTTGTGATCTTAATAATCTTTGTCATTCTGGACGCACATTTGATGCCCAGGTGAACTTGTTATTGTCACTGTCTTCGTGATCTTTACTTTAAATGAAATTAGAATTTAAGGATCATCATGCCCAATATAGGGCTTGAACTCATGAACCTCAAGTTGAGTCACATGCTCTACTGACTGAGCCAGCCAAGCACCCCAAGTTCTTCTTTTTTTAATCTCCTGTTAATAATACATATTATTACTTAGACATTTTACCCAAAGTGTCTTTCCCCATAAATAGAGCACAGTTGCCTTGGAAATTAGGGTGTGTCTGCTCATTCAGAGTCCGTAACTTTCCAGACAGGAAAACACAGTTTCTCTGTTATTGGCAACCTGACTTCCGCATAAGAATGACAGTGTAGCTACAGAATTTTTGAGTTTTCTTATAAGCTATGATGATAAATTAGGTTTTGATGCTGGATATAAGGTTGTTTACTTTTACTGGGCCTTAGATACTGAGAATTGGGTAGAATTAGGAGAAGTTGACATCTGGAACAGAATAAACCCAGAGCAGCTGTAGTGGTCGTGATTACCGTAAATCCTTGCGGGGTGGGGTGGAGGGAAGGCTCCGCAGAAAAGTAGTCCACCTGCTCTGTTTCAAAGTCTGGGTTTGGCCAAGAAGGGCAGTGGGGCGAGGATATCCGAGTTCAAGCTTGGATCAGGCGACCTGACCCAGCACTTGTAACTCAAAAATATCTTGAGACAGTGAGTTCCCTATTGCGGTACTATATGGAACTGGAGAACATTCAGTGCTTTTTTTTTTACCCCAGGGATAAAGATGTGAATTTTTTTGTTTGACAGATAGTGATCATAGAGCACAAATCGATCATCTGCCCAGGTTATAATGCGGTGCTGCATATTCACACCTGTATTGAGGAAGTCGAAATAACAGTGAGTCTTAATCAGTTGATAATTAAGCTAACTGGGGTTTTGTTCTTGTATGTGTTTGAAGACTGTCTTGATCATTTTTGATCGGCAACAGTGATGTACTCATTTATTGGCACTCCATGTCTTAAAGATTCTCTTATTCGGCATTCTGATCTCATTCTTTCTCCTTGGATAGGCCTTAATCTGCTTGGTAGACAAAAAATCAGGAGAAAAAAGTAAGACTCGACCCCGTTTTGTGAAACAAGATCAAGTATGCATCGCTCGCTTAAGGACAGCGGGAACCATCTGCCTTGAGACCTTTAAAGACTTCCCTCAGATGGGGCGCTTTACCTTACGAGATGAGGGTAAGCCTTTACACTGATGCCTCGTAGCATCTCTGGGATGTAGAGCTTGTTCCGTCCGAGTATGGTGTGCATCACAAGTTCATAGAAAACCTGGTTGCTTGTCCTGTAATGTGTTCCGATAATAAATATTTTACGATTCAGTGAATCGAACAGACAGAACCAACCATGTAGCAATATGCTGTAGATTAAGAATCTTAATTATGATACTTTGCAAGTAGTGGGCTCTGCGAGTTATTTCCTAAATGAGACATTTCTATGATGAAACCCTTTGTAGTACATATGGTTAAAGTCCATGTTGAAGGGCTTAACCCTGTAAGGCAAGTGTTTGCCATATGAGCCTCTGAAGTAGAAACTTGTCATTTTTGTGGTCAGGAGACACTTGAAAATCAAATACGACAGACGTTCAATACGCTGATACTGGGGGTATGAGAGGGACACAGACCTTGTGGTCTTTCAGCACCTGATTTTTATAGAGGTTTAGTGTCATTTTGTTGGTATGGGTGTCCATTTCTACCTAGTTCTGAGGAAAGTTGTTTTTTGTTTTGTTTTTTTTTTTTAAGATTTATTTATTTATTTATTTGACAAGTAGGCAGAGAGGCAGACAGAGAAAGAGAGAGGGAGAAGCAGGCTCCCCGCTGAGCAGAGAGCCCGATGCGGGGCTCAATCCCAGGACCCTGAGACCATCACCTGAGCCGAAGGCAGAGGCTTAACCCACTGAGCCACCCAGGCGCCCCTAGTTCTGAGGAAATCTTAACTTGTGGCCATGAAACTCTTTGGTAGCATGAAAACAAAATGGTTCTTCCTAAATGTTTCTCTGTGGATCATTAATATTTCTAACTCCAGTAACTATTTTAAGAGTGTGGGAAACTTTCCATTAAACATTGTGGTTCACTTGAAATAGAGCGTCTGCACCTTGCGAGTTCATTCCACTTCTGTTTGACAGAAAACTTACAGTGTGTCTCCTGCACGTCAGGAGCTGTGACAAGCACTGGGGATGTCATGATGAATATAGCTTCTGAACCTTATTCAGAGGAATCTGTATAAAAGACAGTATTCACTGTATTTTTAAGTCATTATCTTAAATTTTTCTGGTAATAGTGAACCTTGTTACTTGGCTTTGTCCTGATAACATAAACAAATAAGAATCTTAGTTACCAATTAGAAACTGACAAAAGAGGGTGAATGGAAGAAATTAATGTAGCAAGAATGTTTAACCCCAGAGTTGTTTTTTCTTGAAGAGTAGCTTGGCTATAAGATTTTTCATGTGACTTATTGGGATTTGTACCCCTTATAATAGGACTAAGAATCCCTCTTCACAGCTCTACTGAGTTCATTTATGTATCTTGAAATTGACTTATTTTAAGTGTACAGCTGAATGAATTTTAGTCTGTTTACCGGTTTTACAGCCATCACCACAGTCTAATTTTAGAACATTTGGAACATCTAAAAAAAACCCTTCTACCTGTTTACAAGTCATTTTGTGTTCCTGTCCCTAGCAAACCACAGATCTTTCTGTTTGCATTTTTGGGACATGCTGTATAAGTGGAATCATACAATTTGTGGTCTTTAGTGTCTAGTTTATTTCACGTGGCATATTTTTGAGGTCCAACCTTTTGAGGTTACAGCCATGTTGTAACATGTATTGAATGTAATTCATTCCTTTTTATTGCCAAATAGTATTCCATGATACGGATATTGCACATTTTCCTTGTCCAGGCTTAGGTTTATGATACAGCAGATAGCAGATGATGTTTCCTTTCAAGTCTAGCCATCCTCTAAAGACTCTGGTAGTAAGACTGCTTGATCAGAAGTTGTGCCTCTGGTGGTAAAGCCAGTTATTCAGTAATTTACGTTGTGAAAAATAATTTCATGATTTGAATGCCTCACATAGCTTTGCTGTTAACTACTGAAAAAGGGTTTTTGTTTCTGTTTTTTGTTTTTTGTTTTGTTTTTATTTCATTTCTAGGTAAAACCATTGCAATTGGGAAAGTTCTGAAACTGGTTCCAGAGAAAGACTAAGCATTTTCTTGATGACCCTGCACAATACTGTGAGGAAAATTGACTGCAAAAGCCTACTTCACACCGCCTTCTCTTATTTTCTGCCCATTGACAAACTTCTTCCCATATTTTGCAAAGACAAAAATCCACAGCAAAAGTCCACATTATGTCAGCTTTCTCATATTGAGAGCTCTGCTATGCCACTGTTGAATTTTCCCCCAGATTTTTTTCCCCTCCCCTCCGAAACTCTGCTTCCTCGGACAGATTTGGCAATAGCTTTGTAAGTGATGTGGACATAATTGCCTACAATAATGAAAACTTACAGGAATTTTTTTATTTTTCATTTTCCCCTTAGGCATACTTAGTCTTTTTTCCCCCAGGCAGATGATTCTGAGTGTGCGAGTGTGTGCACATGTTACAGACAACTACCATGTTAATAAAATATTCAATTTGAAATCCTTTTCGGTATTTGAATTGCTTTTGAATAACGTTTTTTATCTGGATGTAACATTGTTGCATTAGCTTTTTAACTTACCAAGTAACTGAGTACATTTTATGACTTGGACTTTTCTAAACTCTTTCCCTACCCCACTACTTTAAATGAGGCATTTCCAAACGATGCGCAAGTTTGTATTAAAGGAACGCATTAGTTTGACCCCTTCCTTTGATGGTTAATGCATACGTCCACTTAACATACCTTTATGGAGCTGGGACACTGCTTCAGTAGTAGGTCCGGCAGCTGTTTTCTGCCAATTTATATTCAACGTGATTTCTTAAACACAGTAAGTTGTTTTAAAGTGAAAGAGCAGCGTGCTGTAGTTTTTATAAGTAAAGCGTAATGAAATTGTACCCCTACAGAAAATTCCATTAACTTGTTAAATTAGTGGGATTTGCAATAAAGAAAGCATGTTGAGACCTGGCAGAAATGCCTCCGTTAGTATTCATAAGAGCCGCATGCATCTAGTTGAAAACTGTGCCCATTGCAAGTGCCAGTTCTGCAGATTACTCCGTTTACTATTTGTATCAGTGATTTTAAAGGTTGGATGATCCTTGCTGGTTCCAAGCTAAATCTCATCCAGCCACGAAAGGACACACATATTTAGAACCACCCGAATCTGCACAGACTAAAGTTAACAGTGATAAGTAGAATCAAGCACAGTATCGAAGTTTTTCTCAATTATTTGAAATTGACTGTTTTCTTAAATATAAAGCTGAAACTTGCTAAACTGTTATCTGGGTGAACCACAATGGAGCATTGTGGTGGTTTTTAAAGGCTGACTTTATACTGTAACTGTCACGACTTTGAAGTTTTTAATGAGAATAAATGGGAAATGAAAAGCCACTTTCTGGGTTTATTGGAAGCCCCCCCTTGATTCCGAGGGCTGTTGCCATTTATCAGAGACTCAGCCTCTTTTAGATTGTGGTTTATCTAAATAAGATGCTTCGTAACTGTATATTTAATGACACATACCTTCCCTCAGAAAAGAAAAGCCTAGTCAGACTGTATTTCCAGTCACAAAACATAAAACTTGATTTAACCCTGTTCTCTTAACTATAGAATTACCATTCATTTCATGAATGAGGCTGTATCTTACGGACAGAGCAAAGTTAATGTCCTACATCTTCCTATAAGTATACTCATGGCTATTAAATTGCATGAAGTTTAGCTAAATTTTATTATGTCAGCGAATCTCTGGGCTTTTATTTCTCTGGGAAATCTGGGAGCTTCATAATCAGTACATACGACTCTTTTTGTACTTCCAAGTTACTAGGAACAAAATAGCAATTGCTTGGATTTTAAGGAATCTTTAAGAGCTCAAGAGTTGTTGAAATTATTTCCAAATATAGATTTCCATTTTTAAATTGAGCATATTTTTAAAAACCAGTTCTGTTTGCTGTTAAAACACTTAGACTTTTAGGATATTATGTGCATGTTGCCAAGACTCTTCCGCAGAAAGATATGGATACCAACTGTCAAGGGCCTGCCTCCAAAACAGGAGATAATGAACACAAATGTCATTGTGAACTAGAGATTTCATTGAATTTTTTTACACATTTGTACAAATGATCTAATCATTTAAAAGAACCCCCCTGTTAAATACGGACTTGGAAGTTCCTTGGGAAGTGTTCATTCAGAGTTGATGCATTTTAAACTCCTCATCACCCTGTCTAGTGATGGGGATGAGGAAATGAAATGTCTGGTGTGAACCGGCCGCGTGTGGCGCCGGGCTCTGCAGAGCCGTGCAGGGAGGGCCCTGTGCTGTCCCCCGCCCTGCAAGCGTGTGGATGTGGCTGACCACGCGAACGTACTAGGGTCATTGGCTGCAGATGAGGGTAAAACGGACCCAGACATCTTTTCCTCCAGCTTTAGCATAGATACGTTTGAATCACAATGTTTTTCGCATCTTCTTACATTAATGTTCTGTATACAACTTTCATGCTAGGCTATTTATAGTTTTTTAAATTAATGAACTGAATTGAAGAGAAGGTGTTGTTGAAACAAACATCTGAAGTAATTGCCACTTTAAACTTTACTGTGGGGGAGGGGAAAGGGCAGCATCTATTTCTTGTTTCTCATTCGCAAAAGGGACTTACCCAGGGAAAATCAATGTGAAATCAGACCCGGAGAGTTGGACTGAGGATGTAATGCCGTGAAATTAAGTGACGCATAGTAAAGTGTTCTCGAATACTTAAGCCCATGTATGTTTGTTTTGAATGGAAAGTCTTGAAATACGTGATAATTGAATGTAAACGCTTTGTAAATTGTGAAAGTACAGGTGGTTCCCCGCAACAACAGGTGACTTGTCTGCTAGTTCCTCTGCGACAAGAACCGCGTTTTCGGTGTGGGACGGACTCTGCGGGGGGTGCCCTCCCACGCCCCGGCACCCTCTCGGCTCCAGTGCCACAGATACCGCGGCGCACGCCTTCCATCCGTGCAGTTTTGCAGCCCAAGAAAAAGGCCAGCCTCTGGTGAAAAACTGCTTCCACGGTGGACTCTCGAGAAAAATCCGCTAAACTCCCTGGCATCTCCCGGAAGACTGGTCACAAGCATCACCGCCCCGCGGTCTGCGATGACCGTCCCACGGGGCGGCACTTCAGCTCCTCTCCTCGGGTGCACGGACTTCCTCACAGACCGCCGGCCACCACGTGAGTGGGGGCTTTGTGGCTCTGGGGACGGATTTCAGGCGATCAAGGGGCAAACGGTTTTTCCAACAGCTCTCAACCTCAGGCAGCTCTGAACCTTGAGAAGTCATCGCAGTCCTGGTTCCCGCCCTCCAGCGGCCTGTAGGACGGTTCAGTGTTCTGTACAGCGTTGGCCTGCCTTCTCAAGAGTCAAGTGTGCCATGAATCCTCCCCCAGGCACGCGTGCGGGAGACCATCAGCAGGATTTAGGGGACAATTTTCTGTCTCCGGATTAACGTGGCTTCCATTTCCTCCTGCTCATTTCTCAGTGATTCCAGCAAGATGCCGTCTGATACTCACGCTTCGTTTCTTTAGAGGTCTGGCCACGGCAGCAGCTTGTTAAATAAATAAATGTAATTACACGTGCACAACTCAAAAGACACTATATTAGCTAGGCTTAAATTTAGCAGTCGGTTATATTAGATTTCCTAGTAAGCGGAACAGGGACAGTTTTTCTTCCATGTGAACCAGTTTATTGCCAGAATTCAGGCTGGGGAGAGTGGTACAACTCGTGATGGTTATGGCTCTAGGATATCAATTCTTGATTTTCAGTATCCTGGAACATACTGAGTCTTCCCTTCAGTAAATAACACGTTTCACATACCTCTAATCCTATGCTTCCTTGAAACAGTACTACGCTAGCCAAGTTGTTTTACCAGGGGACGTTATAAGGGCCCGGAGATGTGAGTGGAGGTTAGAACCTTAATGTTCTCTAACATAAGGGAAGAGCAGATCGGCACCACGTCTGATTAGGCAGAAGATGAGCATTTCTTAAGCAAGCCCCCCCGGCATGGGAACGGTCTTTTCTGCCTCACCACCCATGCCACTGTGCCCTTCAACACTAAACACGGAAACCTCAGGTTTGTGGACAGCAAAGGTAGAATGACATTTTGTGCTTCCTGAGGCTCCCCTCTGCCAGGCACATTAGCTTAGTGCTCCAGACGTCAGCCCAAGTCCCTGCTACCTCCTTTCCCGCCGCTGGGGAAGAGCGTGCGGAGCTCCGAGCCCCTCGTGGTCTCCACGTGCTCTCCGTGACAGGTCTGAGCCCGGAGAGGAAGGTCTCCATATTTTAAGGACTCCTACTGGGCTCTCGTAAATCGACTCACCTCTTAGTTAACTAGTTCGTCTGTTGTAAAGGAAATGTGGATCTCTCTCAGGCCAGGACTTAGTGACTAGTTTTTACTAGAACAGCGTAGGTCAATACCTAGCTTTTTTTTTTAAACCAATGAATTCAAGGGAACTGAGTAGCTCTGCTGGTGTTTTTAACCCAATTCCAAAGCATGGCAGAATGCTCTAGGTAGGAACTGTGGGAATCCAAGGTAAAGAAACCTTTTCTTATGATTTGTAGCTACCTACTGTGCCTGACTTGGTGCCTGTGTGAGGATGAAGCCCTTAGCCGCTCTTGGAATTACTCAAATGACTGAAGTTAAAAGAATTTGCTTTTGTAATAACAATAAAAATTGTCATCTTCCCTTTTGAAGGATTTGTCTGTCTGGTTACCATCGCCTGTATTACTGTCCCATGCCCTGAGTGCATCTGTCCGTCCTCTGTACAGTCGATTTCTGGGTCAGGTTCTGGGCACCCTCTCCCAGCAGATCTGGAGAGATCTGATGAGCCCAATCACATGAGGACCTGACAAACGTGTGGTCTGCCTGCACATGGGATGCGAAGCTTTGTACAGTCTATGTGACTCGGTCTTTTTTTTTTCTTTTTTTTTTTAAGATTTATTTTAGAACTCCTGCAAGCAGGGGGAGGGAGAGGCAGAGGAGCGGACTCTCCACTGAACGTGGAGCCCGACGCAGGGCTCGATCGCAGGACTGAGGTCACAACCTGAGCTGAAACTCCGAAACAGACTCAAACAGCTGAGCCACCCAGGCGCCCCACAGGTGATTGAGGCTTAATAGCAGCAACCACACAGGAAGTCGGGGTGCTTCGTAGTTGTATCTCAGTATGTGGCTTTGGGGAGTCGGGGAGACATCAGGGATTCTGTCAGAAGTACTGCCCTCTCTGTTGAGGGTTTTTAATAATGATCAAGAAGCCAAACTCTTAACATGCCAGGACAGGACATGAATTGTAAACAGAGGCAGGATTATACAGTGGCTAGTGAGTTGCCTGGCAGCAGTATATTCCTGGGTCCTCCTTTTACTCCACGAGTTTGAGTTCTTAAGCCTTCGTTGGTGAAAGGACTCATTTGCAGGTTTTAGTGATCAGTCTCTAGTAAAGGTGTCGGGCATTCAGCGCGGTCTTTGCTTATAACTTGTCAGCAAGCTTGCTGTCAAAGCCGGGGTTCATATTAGGGAAGTTCTAAGTGGCTTGGCACTGACCATGGCAGTTCACCACAATTTTCGACTCCCTAAGTGACTAGGTCTCCAACCCTTCCCATCTGACCCTGTGCTCGAAAAACGTGTCGGGACATCAGCCACACGGGGGCACTGTACTGCGGCGGGGAAAAGATGGGAAGGAATCTTAACACCTCAGGCCCACAGAGGCCAATTTCAGAAACAGGTTGTTTCTATCAATGCATCTTTAAAAAGTAGCATCAATACCTCGGACACTGTAGCTTTATAGTGAACTACAGATCCAGTAGAGTAAATGATGGTCAAGTTACAATATTTTCCAAATTTAAAAAGACTTTTTAAGAAAAAAAAAAAAAAAACAGTCTCTGGCCATGAGAAAAAAATATGTTCCAAAAAATACCTTTTTTAAAGATTTTATTTGTTTATTTGACAGAGATCACAAGTAGGCAGAGAGGCAGGGAGAGAGGTAGAAGCAGGCTCCCCGCTGAGCAGAGAGCCTGATTCGGGCTCCATCCCAGGACCCTGGGATCATGACCTGAGCCAAAAGCAGAGGCTTTAACCCGAGCCACCCAGACACCCCCAGAAAGTACTTTTTATTTAACCATTCTAGTAACAGGTTATGTTTTCAGTCTCTGGCCACTTGTGGCCATTCAGATGATATATGAAGAATTTTAAAAGTCACGTACTGCAGCGGCAAATTTTTTTGTTTCCTTATATTCATCCTCTAAATTCAGTCTTGAAAGTGAAATTTTTGTTACTGTGATTATGTATTTCCTTTAAACTTTTTCTTAAGGTTCTGGCCGAATTCCTTGCATGAAGTATTTTCCTGTTTTCTGCTAGAAATAGATTAATTAAAACAAGGAAACAAGAACCTTGCAGCTGACAAGTATACTTTTTGCTATTCAATTGCTGTTGTTTTTACAAGATATTCTTTTTTTTTTTTTTAAGATTTTATTTATTTGTCAGAGACAGAGGGAGAGAGAGCAAGTGAGCACAGGCAGACAGAGAGGCAGGCAGAGGGAGGGAGAAGCAGGCTCCCTGCCGAGCAAGGATCCTGATGCAGGACTCCATCCCAGGACCTTGGGATCATGACCTGAGCCGAAGGCAGCTGCTTAACCAACTGAGCCACCCAGGTGTCCCTACAAGATAATCTTTTTAACGTGGGGTTGAACTCACGTTGCTGATTCTGAGTCGCATACTCTGCCTACTGAGCTAGCCAGTTACCCCATCAGTTACTATTTTTTTGTGATATGATCTTCTGTCAAAAATTAGGCAAAATCTTTTCCCACAGCGTACGCGGAGTCACATTTAATGTTGCACGTTTTCTTATCCCATCCCACCTTTGAGCTCTTAAATATTTCATTTCAGAGCTAATGATCATGCCCAAATATTTAAACAGTAAAAGTAGTTAAAATTAACTAATGCATAGGTTGGGGTTTTTTTGTTTTGTTTTGTTTTAGATTTTATTTATTTGACAGCAACATAGCAAGAGAGCAAATACAAGTAGGGGGAGTGGGAGAGGGAGAAGCAGGCTTTCTGCTGAGCAGGGAGCCCCATGTAGGGCTCGATGCCAGGACCCTGGGATCATGACCTGAGCTGAGGGCAGATCAGACGCTTAACAACTGAGCCACCCAGGTGCCTTATGATTTATGTACGTTTTAATTTTTAAGCATTTTCACCAAAAAGTTCTTTTCTTTGGTTTAAGAGGCTACTGGTCATCTAAGTCTGCTGGTAAAAGAGCTAGAGAGGAAACCATGGGGTAAATGAGATATTTAACTTTTTTGTAGAATTTGTTGTATGATTATATTTAGATTAAAACTATGGTGACTTCACCCCTTTCAATGGAATAAAAGTGTAGGACTCAAGCACTCTGTGTTTGCTCACAGACTTCACAAGTCTGAATAAAAGCAATCTCCATGACCAGCTTTGTTATTTCCTTGGCAGAGACACTAAATTTTAGGATCAAGAAATTTTGAAAGAACTAGATTCTTAGGAGTAATTACTATTTGTAAAGAAGTTCCAGCACGGGGTGCCTGGGTGGCTCAGTGGGTTAAAGCCTCTGCCTTCCGCCCAGGTCATGATCTCAGGGTCCTTGGATTGAGCCCGCATCGGGCTCTTTGCTCAGCAGGGAGCCTGCTTCCTCCTCTCTCTCTCTCTGCCTGCCTCTCTGCCTACTTGTGATCTCTGTCAAATAAATAAATAAAATCTTTAAAAAAAAAAAAAGTTCCAGCAGACAGAACTTGTGTACAAGTTGTTTTTTTAAGGCACAATTTGTATACAGTGAAATGTACATAATTTAAGTCTGTCAAGAGGGTACAATTACGTAGAACTCACATCAACATACAGAACATTTCCGTCACCCCAGAAAGTCCCACTGTGTCCCTTTCCAATCCATTCCTTCTCCCAGCCAAGGTGACCACTGTTCGGTTGTACACTCGTTTTCCCTGGGTTCGAGCTCCACATAAACGGAATCACTAGGCACCCAACTGTCTTCTTTCAGGCAACATGTTTTTGAGATTAATCACATTGTGTCTTTCAGTAGTTAATTCTCTATCGCCAAGTAACATTCTACTTTATGAATATCCCAGAATTTTTTTTATCCCTCCTTGAAGGGAGATTTAATTTTGTTTCCCAATTAGGATTCTGTCATTTTAGTTGCAAATACAACGTTCTTTGAGCTATCATTAGAAATGCAAACAAATAGGGGCGCCTGGGTAGCTCAGTGGGTTAAGCCGCTGCCTTTGGCTCGGGTCATGGTCTCAGAGTCCTGGGATCGAGTCCCGCATCGGGCGCTCTGCTCGGCGGAGAGCCTGCTTCCCTCGCTCGCTCTCTGGCTGCCTCTCCGTCTACTTGTGATTTCTCTCTGTCAAATTAATAAATAAAATCTTAAAAAAAAAAAAAGAAGAAGAAATGCAAACAAATAAATAAACCAGACAGAAAAGTTTTCATCTTTTCTGTTTATCTGCTTTTATTACCAAACAGATCATTTTGTCCCCCTTAAAGGTGGTGAAATGACACGAGCTCCATTCTGATCCTGTCAATCCTGAATCCTTTCTCCACTGCGTGCCCTTTGGCGAGCCATGCCTGTTCCCAAGTGGGACTGTCCCCACAGACTTTGGTGCTGCCAGGGCAAATTACCCGGACTCATACCTCTACTAATCAACTCCTTCAACCTCAGGACCAAGTCCTATTTTTGTTGTTGTTTCTTGTTCAGCTGACTTATTTTCTTGAATTATGTTCATGAACAACTTTTTTTTTAAAAGATTTTATTTATTATTTTGACAGACAGAGATCAGAAGCAGGCAGAGAGAGAGGGAGGAAGCAGACTCCCCGCTGAGCAAAGAGCCCAATGCGGGGCTCGATCCCAGGACCCTGAGATCATGACCTGAGCCGAAGGCAGAGGCTTAACCCACTGAGCCACCCAGGTGCCCCTGAATAACTTTTAAAAATTCTTTTACTAACCTTTTATTGATGACCTCCCATGCTACTTGAAAACCTTCCTAATTTGAGTAAAGACGTACTGAACTGTTAAGGACATCAAGCAGGTATCTACCAGTGTGATCGCGGTCCTCCAAGAACTCGTCAGCTGCCGACCTTCCATGCCAAGAGACAAGTGGTACTGAGAACCTGTTCTGCATGCAGAAGTCTAGAAATCACTTTTCAGATTGGCCTGAATATGACATTCCTCAAGGAGTGTAATTCCTCTAGACTGATGCTGGCTGGATTGCAAAGTTTTCTTCCTAAATCGTGTCCAAGGAGGGGCTGGTACACTCCGCAGGGCTGAGTGACTCGGTGTGCCCGTGGTGCTCACCCGGCCCCACCATTGCTGGAGGCCCCCTAACTGCCCGAGACTTTGCTGCCCGCCCAGCGTTCTTTAGAAAACTGGGTCTAATGACAATGTCTTATGTCTTGACTGACTGGCCAGCTCTCCCCTGCCTGAACCCTCCTTCCCTCTTTCAGCAGCTAAGATGCACAGTTCACCTCCAGTCCATTCGGTCATAGTATTTTCAGCTCGGGGCAAGTCTTGTGCTATTATGTGTGTGCTGGGTGCTATGCAGGTAATTGCTGTCTCACTGAATCCTCTAACGATTCCGGAGAACCAGCACTCACCTACAAAAGGACCAAAGGAAGGGAGCAGGAAAAGGACAGGAAGGCTGGCACTGTCTTTTTTTTTTTTTTTTTTAATTTATTTGTTTGACAGAGAGAGAGAGATCACAAGTAGGCAGAGAGGCAGACAGAGAGAGAGGAGAAAGCAGGCTCCCCGCCGAGCAGAGAGCCCAATGCAGGGCTCGATCCCAAGACCCTGAGATCATGACCTGAGCCGAAGGCAGAGGCTTAACCCACTGAGCCACCCAGGTGCCCCGGCAGGCACTGTCTTAAGAGCACATGGGAAGCACAAAGACTGCTTCAGAGGAAGGAATGAAGACAGTGCACCGGGAAGAGCCACACTGGGAGCAAGGGTCTGTTCCCCCGCGTGCCAGGTGGGCCCTATGTGTACCCCCGGTTCTTGCGGAACAAGCAGGTCTTACCAGGGCAGGGTAGGGCACGGACTCTAGAGAGGAACTCTCACTACCGCTGTCCTCTCGGTTTGTGAGCCACCTGCGTCCACGCGGTACTCGGGGGCCGACAACGCGGCTCACAGTGGGCCTCACACCCTCCCACACCTCAGCCCACCCTGGGAACTCACGTGGCCGGGCGCGCACACACAGTTGGGCACCGGGGACCCAAAGTCCCGTGAGGCCACACAGGTTCAGTCTGTGGGGAAACCAAAGATGCTAACAAGTAATTCAATAATGCCACTAGAGAGACGAGGCAGTGTCACTAAGCACGCTATCCCTGGTGATGAAAGAACCGAGACCCTAACGAAGTCCCTGGGACACGAAAACACGGTCACTTTACTTCCTTTACCCTCCTGGTACAGGTGACACACATCCCCGCGCTCCATCTTCCTCCGCCCCTGCTATTGCTCATAATCCTTCTGCCGAAACGGCTTTCTGCAAGCTCACTGTACCCCCCCAACCACCGCCCACCAGCACGGCCTTATTCAGTGTGTCTTCCCAATTTCCTCAGTACTGACGCGCTGTCACCCTGTCCCAGCATCTCCGCTCCTCCAGAGGGAACACAACGCCCTCCTGGTTTCCTTTGACATCCTGGATTGATTTCTCAGGCTCCGACAGGGGCTCCCATCCTCCTGTCCCCAAACTGTGGGCTCTGCTCAGCCCTGCTCTTCCCCTGTCCCACTTTGTGCGCGCTCATCCGTCCACAGCTGTTAACTGTCCCTTCTCTGACTTCCAAACTTCCTTCTTTCCTTCAAGAACCTTCCCTCCCACGGCCCAGATCCTGGATGTGCCCCTGGAATGTCAAGCTCAAAATACTGAAAAAGAATCTCGTATTTTTCTTCCCAAATCTGCTCCTCCTGCTGTCCCAAGTTCTACTAACACCACCACTCATGTGCCCAGGTATTCAGAATTTGGGAGTAATCTGAATTTCCCTCCTAATATATCCAATTTTTGGTCAGATCTTTTTCTTTTTTTTAAGTAACCTCCATGCCCAGTGTGCAGCACAATACGGGGCTTGAACTCATGGCCCTGAGATCATAAGCAGAGCCAAGATCAACAGTCACACAGATGCTCAACCGACTGAGCCACCCAGGTGCCCCTTTGGTCAAGTCTTACACTTGGTCCTCGCTGCTGTTCCCCTCATCAGATTTCAGTACGTAGACAACCACAGTCTTTTCCTGTAAACCGTGTCTGTCATTCCAATGCATTATATATTCTTTAAAGAAATACTAATTATGGGGGCGCCTGGGTGGCTCAGTGGGTTAAAGCCTCTGCCTTCGGCTCAGGTCATGATCCCAGGGTCCTGGGATCGAGCCCCGCATCGGGTCTGTGAGCCCCACGCAGGTCTGTGGGGAAGGTAATGAGTTGCTCTGGGACCTGCTAAGCATGAGGTCTCCCCAGGACATCTGTGTCAACACAGTGGATGGGCTTGAAGACAGAAGGTCTACAAATTGCCATTAGCTATCTACGATGGATAACGAATTACCCTTAATTTAGTGCCTTAAAGTAACAAACACTTAGTGCCTCACAGTTTCTGTGGGTCAGGAGGCAGCACAGCTAGACAGTTCTGGCTAAGAGTCTCTCTAGAGTCTGTGGTCGGGGCGCATGGGTGACTCTATCAAGCAACTGTCTTCAGCTCAGGTCATGATCTCAGGATCCCGGGATCAGGCCCTGCACTGGCTCCCTGCTCAGCGGGGAGTCTGCTTCTCCCTCTCCCTCTGCCTGGCCCCTACTCAACTCATTCTCTCTCAAATAAATAAAATCTTAAAAAAAAAAAAAAAGTTTCTGATCGTCTCAAGGTTCAACTCCTCGAGGATCCACTTCCGTGCTAACTCCTGTGGTTGCAGCAGGCTGAGTAGCGTCAGGACATGGTGGCTGGCTTCACCCAGAGCAAACACTGTGAACACAACAAAAGAGAGGGAGGGAGAGAGACATGCAAGGGAAAAAATACTCAAGGTGGAAACTAGAGTCTGCTGTGTCCTATTTGACAGAAACAAGTCACACTGGAGGGGAGGGGAATGAAGCACCATTGCTTAAATATCCAAGAATTTCTGGGCATGTGTCCTATTTTTTTTATATCACCACAATATCACAGCCAGATTATGAACTTTCCCAAAGCCTAGTGATGGACTGGGCCACCTCTTCTTCTTCCCTACCACCCGCTCAAAAACCATATACCTACAGAGTGCTCCAAGGTACACAGCAACCTTCAGTCTCGCAATGAATTAATTGCCTAAGCTACCATTCTAGCTCGTCTCCCATCCTCCCCTCCGCCTGTCCCTGCTCCAGCCACTTGCTCCCTGCAAACACCACCATGCTCCTTTAAGGCACGCCTTTGCTTTGGTCTACAAGTCTGGTTCTCCACCTCGAATTCAGAGGTCACATGCGACTCCCCTAACGCTCTTCGCAGAACGCTAGTCAACGCCGGCACACCTGGCCTCACACAAAATTCAGAATACGGTGCTAAAATGAAGACCCTTCGACACGAAGTTCTAGAACAGATGAGTGAGAGCAGGTGCTGAAGGTTTCAAACCATTCCTTCCACAAGCTGATCACAAAGTCACTGTCAGAGACCAGCGGAAGAACAAGCCTTCCTCCAGGCTTGCCAAAATGGAAGGAGCATTTTGCGGGGAAACAACAGACATGGAAAGCACCCCCCCCCCTCCAGCTCCCCTTCTTTCAGCTCTCAAAAATGCCCACAGCTAGTTGCAAAAAGACTAGAATCATCTTGTAGGTCCATCAAAATGCTCCTAAGGAAACAGTTCACCTACACGACAGAAGGCAGTTTTTAAAGACGAGGAGGTACCGACGTGGACAATCTCCAAGATCCATGCATTCGGAGGAAAAGACAACGCCCAGAACAGCGGGTACACTAGGCTAGTATCTGCTTTCCAAAAAAGATGATTAATGGCCGCCTGGGAGGCTCAGTCGGTCAAGCGTCTACCTTCCGCCCAGATCGTGATCCCAGGGTCTTGGGCTCCCCGCTCGGCGAGGAGCCTGCTGCTTCCCCTTCTGACTGCTCTCCCTGCCACTCCCCCTGCTTGTGCTATCAAATAAATACGTAAAATCTTAAAAAGGAAAGAGTAAGTTTAACCCCACGCATCCATAAAGAGGAAGAAGGATGTATTTCCTAACGTGCCTGGCACATCCCTGGAAGGCTCCAGGTGGCCGCGGGGGGACCTCGGGGGACGCGGGGTGGGAGGGGCTTCTACCTTCTCCGGCCTCGGATTATTCCAGGCGGCACGCTTCGCCCGCGGACCGGAGGCCCAGGAGAGACCCGCGCCCCCGGGCTCCCAGGGGGCGGCGGCGGGTGGCAGGCCAGGCCTCGCGCTCTCCCCGCGCCTCTGCCCCGCATCCAGGCGCTCGCTCGAGTCCCTCCGCGCAGAGTGAGAGCCAGGAGTCACCAGGAGGCTCCCGCGCCTCACGCGAGACACTGGGACCCCAGGCGCGCCCGCTAGCTCGGTTCACGCCAGCCGCCAAAACTCCGCAGCTGTGACTTCCTGGGTCTTGACCCCGCGCTCCCGGACGTGACGCGAGAGGCCGGTCCCGCCCCGCAACTTCCGGCGACGGGCCTGAGCTCGCGCGTGCGCACGGGGAGCCAGACCCGGGTACCGCGAGCAGGGCCGCACGAGGTCCGAGCGAAATGGAGGGTTCCGCTGCCCCCGCACCCTCATCCTCAACCGCAGCCTCGGACTCCGCTCCCGCGACCCCGGCCTCCGTGGAGCAGCTGGACAAAGGACAGGTGAGCGGCCCTTTGGAGCGCGGGGTTCGGAAGGCGGGGTGCCGGTGCGGGCTTCGCGCCCCCGCGGACCCCCCCGAGGTTTGGGGAGAGTCGCTGGGTCGCGCAGCGCTCAGCCTGCCCCCTCCTTCCTGCGCGCGGGGAGGCGCCTGCCGACCCCCAGCCCTGCGGCCTGGTCCCCCAGGTAGATGGCAGGGGCAGCCTGGGGTTCCGGGGTGCGACGCACCTGGCTCTGCTTCTTCACCCGTTGGCTTGGCCAGGTCGCTTAATTCTGCAAGCCTCAGTGACCTCGGGTCTAAGAGGGCCTCTGCTGGCTTCGGCGCCTCCCCGGGATCAGAGGAGGCAAGGCCGGTGAAGACCTGTAGCCAGGGGCCTGACCCTTGGTAAGCGCCCAGTGGGTGCTAGTTACGGCGCGTTGCGCTTTTCCCGCGATCGCTGCCTCAATCAGCACGTTCTCACCTGGCGCGATGCCTTCACGTGGGAGAGGCTCTCTTTGGCAAGTGGGTGCTGAGCGGATGGATACTTCGGTCAGTTTCTGATGGAGTCTGATCCGAAATTGTAGGATCCTAATACAGAGCGTTGTGGAGTTGCCTATTCAAATAGAATTTGAGGAGGAAAAAAAAGGAAAAAAGGCGAGAGGAGAGAGCAAATGCTAAGAGTGAGATTTAATTTATTTGCATATCTCTACTTTGCAGATTAGAAAGGCAGTAGAAGCTCTGTTGACACATTCCAAGTCCAGGAAAAACGCGAATGGATTGCTTTTGAATGAGAATGAAAATTTCTTTTTAATGGTGATATTGTGGAAGATTCCAAGTAAAGAACTGAGGGTCAGATTGTAAGTTCTGATTTTCTACTTTTTGCCCTTGTTATCTGCTCGGTCATTCTGAAGAGCTGTAACAGTTGCGCTTTTGTTTCTGGTGGAAATTTTGCAAACTCAAATTATGAGTTGGAATATGTAATTGTGCCTTTAAAAAACAAAACAAAACAAAACAAAAACACGGGGCGCCTGGGTGGCTCAGTGGATTAAGCCTCTGCCTTCAGCTCAAGTCATGATCTCAGGGTCCTGGGATGGAGCCCCGCTTCTGGTTCTCTGCCTAGCAGGGAGCCTGCTCCCCCCCCCCACCTCTGACTGCCTCTCTGCCTACTTGTGATCTCTCTCTCTCTCTCTGTCGAATAAATAAATAAAACCTTCAAAAATAATAATAATAACCCCATGTTCACTACCTTGAGTGGCTTCATTATGTTTTAAGTCTCCTTATATCCCACATAGTAATTGATACTTTATTTGGTGGGGGAGGGGCCTGGGAAGCAGGAGACTCCACACCGGGGCTGGAGCCCAGTGCAGGGGTCGATCTCATAACCCTGAGATCCTCCAAAATCAAGTTGGACCTGTAACTGACTGAGCCACTGAGGCACCCCTAATTGATATTTTGGACTCTGGGTATTTGTGACAGTTTACTTACTCTTCTCCATACCATTGAAGACTAGATATATTTTTAAATGTTCGGGGTGCCTGGGTGGCTCAGTGCGTTAAGCCTCTGCCTTCAGCTCAGGGTATGATCTTGGGGTCCTGGGATCAAGCCCCACATTAGGCTCTCTGCTAAGCAGGGAGCCTGCTTCGCTCTCTCTCTCTGCCTGCCTCTCTGCCTACTTGTGATCGCTCTCTCTATCAGATAAATAAAATCTTAAAATTTTTTTTTAAAAATTTTCTCGGTAGAGTATTTGCTTAAATAGCGTGGATGTACTTTGTTGGAATGACTGAATTGATGGTGTGTTCTGTGGAATAGAAACATACATTGTGTCTGTTATAACGCTTGCTTTCTCTGTTCCATCTCTGTATTTTGCAGGTCCTTGCCTCACAGTATTCGATCAGATTTAACAGATATTTGTTTACTTACCAAGGATGAACCCAACTTAACTCCTGAAAAGACAGAACGGTTTTACAAGAAGCTTTTAAACAAGCATGGGATTAAAACCATTTCTCAGGTCAGGAGCGGTTAATATTTTCAGGACAATTAGAAGATCTGAGTCAGTCCTTGAAATGATAAGTCATACATTCTTGTACTACCTAGTATTTCTGTCATAGAGATTTTATTTTATTTATTTAGCCATTCATTCATTTATTTTAAAAATTTCATTTTTGCATAATCTCTTTACCCACCATGGGGCTTAAACTCACAGCCCTGAGATCAAGAGTCATGTGCTTCACCGACTGAGCCAGCCAGGTGCCCTAGGAATTTAATTCTTTTTTTTTTTTTTTTTTTTTCAGATTTTTTATTTATTTATTTGACAGACAGAGATCACAAGTAGGCAGAGAGGCAGGCAGAGAGAGAACTGGGGAAGCAGGCTCCCTGCTGAGCAGAGAGCCTGATGCGGGGCTCGATCCCAGGACCCTGAGATCATGACCCGAGCTGATGGCAGAGGCTCAACCCACTGAACCACCCAGGCACCCCAGAAATTTAATTTTTAATCTTATTTTTTCTTTATAATTTTTGTTGGCTTCAGTAAGGTATGTTCCATCTTTTATATGATAGATGAACTGTTAAGGTTTTTTGTTTTGTTTGTTTGTTTGTTTTGACCTAAAAGCTAATGTGTACATCACTAATTTATTTGAGAGAGCATAAGCCAGGGGAGAGGGAGAAACAGACTCCCCTCTGAGCAAAGAGCCCAGCGCTGGGCTAGATCCCAGGACCCCAGAATCATGACCTAAGCTGAAGGCAGATGCATAACCAGCTGCCACCCAGGTGCCCCGTCCTTAACTTTTGTATCTTGAACAGTTTCCAGAAGATCGTTCCATTAGGTCATGGTCAGCACTTTTAGAAAGTTCCTGGGTTTGCCTGTGACTTGGCGCCTCCTGTTGTGGTTTGTAGTTGTAGGTGTCCTTTCGTTATAGGCCGTCCCAGCTCATCAGTCTCTGTGTCCCCAGTGGTTAACACAGTGCCTGGCCCACGCTTGGCGCTCTCCACGTGTTCCCTAAACTGTGGCCCTGGGACGTTTTAAGATCCGGACACAAGTTACTGCTTCAGTTTTCTTCTTGTTCAACTTTTTACGTGTTTCCTTTTCCTTTTGTTTTTTTTAGATTATCCCCCTCCGAACTTTAAAAAAGGAGTATAAAGCCTATGAAGCCAAGCTCCGCCTCCTGGGCAGCTTTGACTTCTTCCTTACGGACGTGAGAATCCGGCGTCTCTTGCCGTCGCACCTAGGGAAACATTTCTACCACAGAAAGAAGTAGGTTTCTTACCAGTAACGGGGTTTGAGCTGAGTGAACTTTGCAGATGTGGATACATTCGGCTCCAAGTGCCTGTGTGTTCTTACAGAGTTCCGGTACCTGTAAACCTTCTGTCCAAGAATTTATCCAGGGAGATCAATGAGTGCATCGGTGGAACGGTCTTAAACATCTCTAAAAGTGGTTCCTGCAGGTAGGTCAAAGCTACCAGTGTCTCATTTTCTACCCACTTGATAATAATTATATAAATTTTTTTTTTTTAAACAAGATCATGTTAATGAAACCAGATCTTTCTGTTAAAAGTAAGGTATATCCCTAAGAAGTATTTGGTTCCCTAGAAAAGCGCCATCCCAGAGAACTTTGTACAGTGATTAAAGTGGTCTGTAGCGGGGATCTGCATAAGAGTCCTGAGCACGGGGTGCGTGGGTGGCTCAGTGGGTAAAAGCCTCTGCCTTCGGCTTGGGTTATGGTCTCAGGGTCCTGGGATAGAGCCCTACATTGGACTCTCTGCTCGGTGGAGAGCCTGCTTCCTCCTCTCTCTTCTGCCTACTTGTGATCTCTGTCAAATAAATAAATAAATAAAATCTTTTTTAAAAGCGGGCGGGGCGGGGGGAGTCATGAGCTGTATATGGCTGCCATGGCCAAGGAGCTGAATTTCTAATTTTTTTTTTTTTTTAAGATTTTATTTATTTATTTGACAGAGAGAGATCACAAGTAGGCAGCGAGAGAGAGGAGGAAGCAGGCTCCCCGCTGAGCAGAGAGCCCGATGTGGGACTCGATCCCAGGACCCTGAGATCATGACCCGAGCCGAAGGCAGCGGCTTAACCTGCTGAGCCACCCAGGCGCCCTGAATTTCTAATTTTACTTGATTTCACATAATGTAAACTGAAATCGGCGTGTGTGGCTAGTGGCATCTGTAGGTATTGTGGGAAACAAGGAGGACAAAACTAACACGTAGTGAACGTCAGTGGTTCTGGGCTCTCCTCTTGCCCAGGATCATGGTCCCCGTTACAGGGGAGAGACCCCTAAGTCTTGATTTGACTTCTTGTTCAGTGAATTCATCATCCATCCTGCCTCATCGGCTGTCTGCTGTCTCTTTGTTTTCACACTGATTTCTTCTGAATCAGGATGGCGAGCTGGGTAGAACCCCCACACCCGGCCTCTGAGATCAGGAGAGACCTTTTGGGGAGGTGTGGCTCCCCGGGTGGACAGAGAATGTGGCTCCACCTTTTTTAACACGCCAAGGGGCTGGTTCAGTTTGAGCACTTGGCAGATGAGCAGAAGGAGGGGATTTTTTTTTTTTTTTTAATCATATAATGTATTATTTGCCCCAGGGGTACAGGTCTGTGAATTGCCAGGTTTACACACTTCACAGCACTCACCATAGCATACATATACTCTCCCTAATGTCCAAACCCAACCACCCTCTCCCTGCCCCCCTCCCCCCGGGCAACCTTCAGTTTGTTTTGTGAGATTAAGAGTCTCTTATGGTTTGTATCCCTCCCAATCCCATCTTGTTTCATTTATTCCTTTCCTACTCCCCAAATTGCCCATGTTGCATTTCCACTTTCTCATATCAGGGAGATCATATGATAATTATCTTTCTCTGATTGACTTATTTCGCTCAGCATAATACCCTCTTGTTCCATCCACATTGCTGCAAATGGCAAGATTTCATTTCTTTTGATGGCTGCATAGTATTCCATTATGTATATATATACCACATCTTCTTTATCCATTCATCTGTTGATGGACATCTAGGTTCTCTCCGTAGTTCGGCTATTGTGGACATTGCTGCTATAAACATTCGGGTGCACGTGCGCCTTCAGATCACTACATTTGTATCTTTAGGGTAAATACCCAGTAGTGCGATTGCTGGATTGTAGGGTAGCTCTGTTTTCAACTTTTTGAGGAACCTCCATGCTGTTTTCCAGAGCGGTTGCACCAATTTGCATTCCCACCAGCAGTGTAGGAGGGTTCCCCCTTTGAAGGAGGGGATTTCTAAACATATTCAGAATCATTTTGAAAAATTCCCTTCTGGCTGGGGCATCTGTGGTATGGGGTTGGGCAGCTGCCAGGAGGGCAGCACTGGGGGGCTCTTGGGCCTCTCTTCCAGATACCCCAGAAACCTCTGCATGCCCAGGGCAGGACCCATGGTAAAATGGGACCACCAGATTGTCTAGACTCTGCTTCCCCGGGACGGTTCTGGGCTTATCTTCTGTCTGCAGGTGGGCGATCCCTTAACTGGGTGTAGTAAAGCTGCTGAGAAGAGCTGGTGGTCAGGCCTGGGCCCGACTCTGGTTGTAGGCAGACATCAAAGTCGTGGCTCGTGGGAGGTGGTCCTTGGGCAGGTCAGAGGCCCGGGGGCCTGGGATCGGTGGGCGGCCGCGAGCGGGAGACGGCTCCGAGAAGGCAGAGGAAGGAGCCGCGGTCTCCTCTTTCCCTTCAGGAGAGTTGTGGGCAGCGGGCGGACAGTACAGACGGGCGGACAGTACAGACGCCTGAGCTGCGCTTTCCTCTCCTTCCACACCCACCCTCCTCCCGGCTCCCTCCTCTCTCCTGTCCTGTCACCTGCCCCCTGTCCTCTCTCCTTCACTGCTTGTCGTCTTCCCGTCTGGGAGGCCGGGGATGTGCTTGCAGCTGGCAGGGAGCGCGCAGCGGGCAGAGCCGTCTGTGGCCTCTGTGGCCGGAGGGGGTGACAGCAGCAGCCCCGTCGCGTCCTCACTCTGCGACTCCCAGCAGACCAAGAGTTTGCCTTCCAGCTCCTGAGGCAGGGAGGACAGGGCCTGGCGGGAACGGGGCCCCAGTGGCTGAGCGGTAGCGGAGCTTCCGCTTGCCTTCTGTCTACACCCCGCTTCAGCCGAAGGGATCATCTTGCCCTTGGCCCGAAGATGCTGTTACACCAGGAACAAGAACTGTTGGTCTTAGATGATGACAGCTGGGTCAGGACAGGGGACCATAAAGACACAAGCGTCCCTCCCAGCCATCTCCTTCCAGAACAGCCCCTCCTCAGGAAAGCTTGAGGGCCAGCTGTGTGACCCGTGTTTTCTAGAATGAAGGTAGAACTTCCGCCAGCTGATGGCTGATAAGCCTCTCAGGGCAGCTCCTTCATCACCGGGTCATGGTATTTCAGGAGCAGGGCATATGCTCTCTCTCTCTGACAAATAAATAAAATCTTAAAAAAAAAAATAACATGAAACTAAGCAAAACAAGTCAATCACAGGAAAACAGTTACTGTATGATCTCACTGATAGGTGGAATTTTTTTTTTTTTTTTAAGATTGTATTTATTTGACAGAGGCAGGCAGAGTGGGGGGTGGTGGTGGTGGTGAAGTGGGCTCCCTGCTGAGCAGAGAGCCCGATGTGGGGCTCGATCTCAGGACCCTGTGGTCATGACCCGAGCCGAAGGCAGAGGCTTTAACCCACTGAGCCACCCAGGTGCCCCTGACAGGTGGAATTTAAGAAACAAAACAGGATGGTAGGGAAGGGGGAAAAATAAGATAAAACCAGAGAGGGAGACAAACCACAAGAGACTCTTCATCACGGGAAACAAACTGAGGGTTGCTGGAGGGACGGGGGGGGGGGGAGGGAGGCGGTAACTGGGTGACGGGCATGAGGGAGGGCACGTGATGCCGTGAGCACTGGGCATTATACAAGACTGATGAACCACTGACCTCTACCTCTGGAACTAACAGTACACTATGTTAATTGAACTTAAATAAAATAGCAGTTGTATAAAACAACTATAAGAAGAAATAGTGAGGGCGCCTGGGTGGCTCAGTGGGTTAAGCCGCTGCCTTCGGCTCAGGTCATGATCTCAGGGTCCTGGGATCGAGTCCCACATCGGGCTCTCTGCTCGGCAGGGAGCCTGTTTCCTCCTCCTCTCTCTCTCTGCCTGCCTTTCTACCTACTTGTGATCTCTCTCTGTCAAATAAATAAATAAAATCTTTAAAAAAAAAAAAAAAAAAAAAAAAAAAAAAAAAAAAAAAAAAAAAAAAAAAAAAAAAAAGAAGAAATAGTGAAACCACAAAGACTTGAACGCTTCTACCTTTAATTGTTTTTTCTCAGGATCGTGTATTTATGTTCGCTTACTTTGCCTGTGCTGTATTTTGAAACACAAATTACTATTATTTTTTAAAACTTTTCTGTCTCGTACTGTATTATGTTGCAGTACTATCCGCGTTGGCCACACTGGAATGGAGGTTGAGCACGTTGTCGAGAACATCATCACTGTGGCAAAGAGGCTTTCGCAAAAGTTGCCAGAGGTGCGGTCCCACGGGGGCATGCCTTGACTCTTGCTTGTTTCAAAGAAACGGGACCCGCACCGATCATACCTTTTTTTGTCTGTTGCAGAAGTGGGAGAGCGTGAAGCTCTTGTACGTGAAAACTGAGAGGTCCGCTTCCCTGCCTATCTTTTCCTCGTTTGTCAGCTGTCAAGATGAAGCCAAGGGCATAAGCACCCCCAGTCAGAAGAAGAAGGTGAGTAGGGTTTAAAATACCGGTGGGCTTCCTCCCAGATAGAAACATGGCCCAGGAAGAGGAGCAGATGCCCTTCCTGCCTGACCTTTAGTGGCTGCCCAGTGGTCCTGCTTTGCGTGCGTTGCCCCCACTCTACAGATGAACTCCGTTAGCGGGGGTGTGAGTAAAGCATAGCGAGGTACAGGTACCTTGTGTTTATTGGTACGTTAGTTAAGTGGCCGAGGAGGCTCAGTGGGGGCCTGTGTAGAGGCAAGAGAAGCTAAAAGAAAACAGGAAGTTCGTTAAGCACTTTTATTTTTTTTTAAGATTTTTATTTATTTACTTGACAGAGATCACAAGTAGGCAGAGAGACAGAGAGAGAGGAGGAATCAGGCTCCCTGCTGAGCAGAGAGCCCCATGTGGGTCTCGATCCCAGGACCCTAGAATCATGACCTGAGCTGAAGGCAGAGGCTTTAACCCACTGAGCCACCCTGGCACCCTTTTAAGCACTTTTCGGTGGACAAAATTGACGATTGTGTTAGGCTCACAGATAACCTCTCAGTTTGGGTTTGTAGGTTTTCAATGCTCTTGATGCTAGTGCACACACACACACACACACACACACACAAAAAAACAGAGAACGTTTCTTTTTTTTTTTTTTTGCTGTTGGTTAGACCAGTCTCTTAGTTTGTTGACACTTTTCTTTAGCCATGTTAATCAGGTTCAGTGGGGTTTTAATTTAGGTCTTGCTATTTTTTTTTTTTTTTTAAGATTTTATTTATTTATCAGATAGGGAACACAAGTAGGCAGAGAGACTGACAGAGAGAGGATGGAAAGCAGGCTCCTCACTGAGCAGAGAGCCCGATGTGGGTCTTGATCCCAGGACCCCGAGATCACGACCTGAGCCGAAGGCAGACACTTGAACCCACTGAGCCACCCAGGCACCGCACTATTTTTTTTTTTCTTTTTACTTGTAGAAATGGTGTATTTTGTTCTTTTTCAAAATGGCTTTACTACTTTTACTTTCTTATTAACTACTCCTAAATCATTCTCCATTTCCCTGTAATTCCTGGAACACGTTCAGCGTTAACTGTTGTATCGTCCAGTCGTTGGAGTAGCACTGTGCTGGCATCACAGCCGATTCTGTGTCCCTGCTGGCTCCTTGTGGACCTCTTGTCTTTGTGTCGTGACCGTCGTATTGGGAACATGATTGGTAGAAATAATTTGAGGTATAGGATAGAGATGTTTCTCTAGAAGATTTCCATTTCTGTGTGTTGGGCACCTTGGGACCCTGGACCTGGAGCGCATTTCAGGGCTTGAGATCCCCTGAAGGATTCCAAGCAGACCATGCGAAGACTCTACACAGCTCTGCTTCCTCTTCCTCTTTACCCCGAGAGTAACTCACAGGCCTCCCAGCTTACTGTGGGGGGTTCCTCCTAGAACCCCACCCCAGTGTGGACACTGGTATTTGATTTCTCTCCATCCACCCTCCACTCCCTGTTAAAATAAAAATTAGGGATCAGCAAATACTCTTGGCAGAATTTGCTTCTGGGCTCACTTACCCTTTGGTATTTTAAATGTCTTACAGGTAGTTGGTTCCTTGATGCCTTTAAGATAAAAAAAATTTTTTTTAAATATATTCTACCCTACTTTTTTACTTATTTTCATTGGGAAGATGACCCAGGATAACAGACTGCTGTTACGAGAAGCAAGAAATCTGAATTTTTTTGCCATTTGTCCGATTCATTTGAGGACTTGGAGAAAATGTTGGAATTGCTGGTTAAAACGTTGGAACCGCTGGTTAAAATGGGTTGGATACGGTCAGGGATGTTATTGACTGGGACTCTGTGGTTAGGACAACAGACCTCTAGCTGTTGAAACGTTTTACTGTTTCCACTTAAAGCCAAAACCCTGAAGTGGGGGAAAAATGATGAGTTGTGTGAGTTTGGGGAAAACCGTTTTATTGAGACATAAATCACATCAGAGTGCTCTACAACTGAGAATAATTCTTAACTCCCCCGTGAATGAGATCAGCTTTCACGGAAGCCCCAGCCGCACACCCGGGTTCGGAGTCCCGGCGTGTTAATTCCCAGAGCGAGCATCCTTGGCTGCAAGTTACAGCCAGACTGGAGTTGAGGTTCACGTGCCAGTCATGGGGTTTGTTTGCTCGGAGTTGGTCCACATCGAGGCACTTCGCAGAAGCGTTGGGGGCATCAGAGCTGCATGTGCTGAATTTCTGCCGTTGATGTGCCGACGAGTGTGTCCCTTACTGAAGTTACGCTTGGGCTTGTGTATGTATCGTTTTTGCTTATTTTTTGTAGGAGGCAAAGAAAAAACAAAAACAAAAAGAGTATCGTGAAAAACAGAAAGAGAAGAAGAAAAACAAAAGGCTTATGAAGCAGGCTGGAAAGACCCCGTCAGGCCCGGAGAAGGAGGACGTGGACACCAAAACTAGTGGAGCTCCGGCCCCGGCCCCGGCCCCGGCCCCTGCCCCGGCCCCTGCCCCCGCCCCCCAGAAGGAGGGGTCCGGAGCCCGTGAGAAGAAACAGGGCCGTCGAGGGAAAGCTCAGTCAAAGGTGCAGGAGGAATCTGAAGACGAGATCCCTGTGCTGGTCCCAATAGGGGGGACGCCAGCCAAAGGAAACGTGGAGGTACTGACTGTCATTGATTTTCACTGTAGTTGTAGGAAACGCTGCCCATGGTTTTAACGAGCAGGCCAGGGCAGAAACGTGGGCAGTGGTGTCGTTGCTGACGGAGAGTGCTGGATCCCCCGTGTCAGCCTTAGGAAACTTAGCAGGCCATGGCGGCTCGCAGGCGTGCTCCCGAAACCTCTCCGGCACCCCAGCCCTGCGGGCTCCGGAACTCCAACTGCGTGGGTTTCACGGAATCAGTTAGAGGAACAGAATTTTTTAACTGTTTGATTCCTTGGTATAGTTCTTCCTCGTTCTCAGTGTCCGTCCAGCTAGGAAAAGGTCTCTGGAACATGAGGAGGAAGAAAGGGGATGCTGAGGGCCCGGACGGCTGTTCTCACCATGGGTGCAGTCGGCCTGTGCCTGGTGTGAGGAGTCGCCTTGGGAGGTGGGAGTGGCCGTCCCAGGGCTAGCCCTGCCCTTGACCGATTGGGTTCTTTGTCCAGGAGCGGCCGTCCTTAGAATTGTCAGGATGTTGGAGTTTTCATGTTGGTGAAAGTATTCCTTGTGCAGGTGTCCCCAGAGTTCCTCTGAGTTTTTAAGTCTGCTCGGAGCTAACACAAAGGATCCGTGTACCTGGGAGCATTGTAATTGTTTTTGGAGAAAGCACACTTTGTGTGTTTCCAGGGGACGGCTTGTGACATGTTGCAGATTGGAAGAGTGGATAGCTGACTGGCTGGTGTGTAGCTCAAGCTGTAGAAGTGTGTTCGTGTGTACAGAAGTCTCCTCGTTCGCCAGCGAGGCGCAGAGGAGGACACGTCATGGGCCTTTCCGGTCGTCTTTATAAGTAATTTGAGATGATGTTCAGTAAGAAAATACAGAGCCCTCAGTGAGTTAAAGCCTCTGCCTTCAGCTCAGGTCATGATCCCAGGGTCCTGGGATCGAGCCCCGCATCGGGCTCTCTGCTCAGCAGGGAGCCTGCTTCCTCCTCTCTCTCTCTGCCTGCCTCTCCGCCTACTTGTGATCTCTCTCTGAGTCAAATAAATGAATAAAATCTTTTAAAAAAAGAAAATACAGAGCCCTTGGGAATGCTAATGAAGTAACTAGGGAAAGGGCATAACATTTGGCATTCATTCATTTGTTTTTAAGATTTTTTATTTGAGAGAGAGAGCGTGGGTAGAGGGGTGCAGAGGGAGAAACAGAGTCCCCGCTGAGCAGGGAGCCCGACATGAGGCTCCATCCCATGATCCCAGCTGAAGGCAGACACTTGACCAACTGAGCCAACCAGGTTCCCCAACATTTGACTTTTAAATGAATGCACACTTCTAGGGGGAAAGTAGTGAATGATAGGTAGTTAATATGGTGTGCTGAAGTTGTCAGAGAATTTTGTTTCTCGTATTTCTTACGTTTTCCAAATTTCCCATAACAATCCTACCGTTTTATATTTACTGAAAAGCAAACTTTTGCTTTGCTGGCTGTTTTTGCCTCTCTGACTTCCTCCCATATTGGACGCGTCTGTCACTAGAGTGCTGTCCAGCGGCTGTCATCTGGGCTCTGGAGGATCCTGGAACACGCTGCCCTCCAAGACCTTCTCGGTCTGCTTTGGGAAGCAGGGCTTCCTGACAGGCAGCCCGCGTGGTTTTTACACAGACAGTTTGGGAGACTCCTGTCCTCACCCACAGGCAAGGAATGTACACCTGAAGATGGAGAAGAGTCAGGATTGGGCCACAGGCTCCTAGGGGTGCTCCCAGTGGGCGCTTCTTGGTGTCTCTATGAAAGGCAAAAACGGTTCTCTGTTGACCAGATCTGGGAGAGCAGCACCAGGGTCCTTGCTACCATCCATAATGATGGAAAACAGTTACCTTTCAGAATGCCTGTGTGCCAAAAGGCAAAGCCATCCCGCATGTTATCACACTGTAGTATCCCTTTGGGGGGTGACATGATGATATCACTTCTCAGAGGGACACTTTCAGGGTTTCCCTTGGACTTAACTCTGCTTTTTCTTAGGTGCAAAAACAAGCTGCAGGAAAGAAGCCTCCAAAAAAGAGTCCTGCTCCCAGCACACCCCGTGGGAAGAAGAGAAAGGCTTTACCGGGTTTGGAGACCCCAAAGGCTGTGGAGCCCAAGACCCCAGGCAGTGGCCCGGAGAAGAAGCCAAGAATCAAAGAAGACGCAGAGAAAGAAAAAAACTCTTCGCGGGGGAAAAAAGACCCAAGACAGATGACCAAAAAGCCAGGGGCTAAGTTCTTCACCACTGCTAGTAAATCTGCGAAAAAAGCTCCCCGCACTCCCAAACAGTGGCCCAAAAAGCCCAAAGTACCCCAGTCGACCTAAAAATCTAGAGACTCAGGCAGAAGGGAACATCCACATTCCCCAAAGAGCTTTTTAAAAATGCAGGGTCCTGACCCCCATACCATGCAGTCTTCTCTGGGAGTGAGGCCCAGACTTCAATATTTTTTAAAACCTCCGCAAGTAGTTCTGGCATCCGTTTGTGCGCGTGAGAACCAGTAGTTTTGAAGTAAATCAATTTTTTTTTTAAGTTGGTCTTCTGTGCATTTGCTAATAGGACAGGAGAGTACAGTGCTCTCTGGCTGTTATTACAGCGTGCCGTCGGCTTCTGAGCAGAGTATCGGCCTTCCCCACCTTGTTGGTTTTTCCTGGAACCCCCCCCCCACCCCGATGTGATCCTTTCCCGCCCGTTTCCACCATCTGTTTTCTGAGGCTCCTTTACACTCGTCTGTGCAAACCGTCCCAAAGCTCGTCCGCAGGCCCGGGATAGGCCCGCTGCCGACACTCGGCTGTGGCACTTCGGAGAGAGTCTTGGTGGGTTTTTGGAAAGGACCCTTGAGATCCAAATCATTGATTTCGGTGGCAGTCCGCCACGGCTGTGGGTCACTGAGGCAGTGTGCATTCAGTGGGCTTAGTTACCAGGGAGCATTGGCGTAGGCAAGAAATACATGCCCGTCTTCCTCCAGACTGTCCGCCTGTGTGCATTTACGTGTACACTGTGTTCCTTCTGCAGGACTGTTCAGTAGATGTGTTCTGAAGCAGTAAGTGACTGTTGGGGTGCTCAGCCTCTCCCTGGATTTGATTGGGGGGTCCACATCCCTGACTCTAAGCCATGGACGCACTGTCCTAATGGCTAGTGACGCGTGCTTTCCAGAAAGATCATATGGTTCAGAAACAAGGCAAGCCTCCAGGGGTTTTCCTTCCAAGTCAGGAGCTAGACCACCTGCTTTTTTGATACCACAAAGTAAATGGTAACATTTACTTTTTAAATCACAAAAGTCTCTAAAATGCAGAATTTGTTATTTCTGCTGGCCTCAGGCTCTCGAGTGTGCATTTACTGTCAAGGGCAAGCGTCATCAATGGGTTTTCCATAGGAACAAGGTGCCGTGGGGACACGGCCAGATGGGCTTCAGAGATGGAGATTCAAGTGCTGTTTTAAAGAGGGAAACTCAACGTTGTCAGGCTAGTCCATTCTCTACAGGACGTAATTTTGCAGGGGAGAAGCTGTATGGTGTTTTCATCCCAACCTCTAGCCAAATAAAGATTTTGCAACACCAAGTGATTCTCTGGTCTGCGGCTTGGTCCTGATCGAATGTAAGGCAGCAGTTCACCTTCCTGTCCTCTGTGCTGCGGGTTTCACTCATAAATTCTCTGCAGTGGAAATGACAGACTTGCTTAAACTTCCTAAGCAGGATGATTTTTTTTTTTTTTTTTTTTTTTGACAAGGGAAAGCCACAGTTGGGGAATTGGTGAAAATTCGGAATCGCAATGAAAAGGCACAAGCCATTGCTGCTACGTTTCTAAGGCTCAGGCATGATCCCCAGCTGACCAACAGGGCTGGGAGCGGTCAGTGGTCTCCCTAGGGGCCGAGAGGAGTGCGGGAAATCACTATAGTGAGTCACGCTCTTGGGTTCAAGAGGTGAGTGTGTGGCTATCTTTTGTTGTTGTTTAATGATTTATTTTTTAGAAAGAGTTTAGGGAGAGTGCAAGCTGGGGGAGGGGCAGAGGGAGAGAGAGAGAATCTCAAGCAGACTGCACACTGAGCGTGGAGCCTGACCTGGGGCTCAGTCCCACAACCCTGAGATCATAACCTGCGCCCAAACCATAAATCATACACTTCCGTGACCGTGCCGCCCAGGCACCTTAATCAAGTATGGAAGGGTTTTAAATAGCCAACAAGTCTTTAAGCCATTTTATTAAATATGTGAAGGGTCTGCTTTGTCTACATTTCTTCTTAAAAATCACTACTGTTTTCGGGTCACCCGAGTGGCTTATTCAAGCATCCGACTATTGACCTTAGCTCAGGTCTTGAGCTCAGGGTCGTCAGTTCAGGTGCCACAGGGCTCTACATTGGTGTGGACCCTCCTTAAAATCGCTACTGTTTTGGCTGTGTTAATGCACACAGCATCAAGATTCACTGTGGGACTTTAGGAAAATATAAGAGGTCCTCATCAATCCTTGGGTTTTATTTTTATTTCATTTATTATTATTTAAAGATTGTATTTACTTGACAGAGACAGCAAGAGAGGGAACACACAGGGGGAGTGGGAGAGGAAGGAGCAGGGAGCCTGATGCGGGGCTCCATCCCAGGACTCTGGGATCATGACCTGAGCCGATGGCAGACACTTCACTGGCTGAGCCACCCAGGCACCCAAGTCTTCATTTTTAAGAAGCAGTTTTAGGGCGCCTGGTGGCTCTGTGGGTTAAGGCCTCTGCCTTCGGCTCCGGTCATGGTCCCAGGGTCCTGGGATCGAGCCCCACATCGGGCTCTCTACTCAGCGGAGAGCCTGCTTCCGTTTCCTCCTCTCTACATCCAACGTGGGGCTCTAACTTAACAACCCTGAGATCAAGAGTCACATGGTCCTCTGACTGAGCCAGTTAGTTTCCCCCAATGTACATTTTTCTTTTTTTAAAGTTTTTATTTATTTGACAGAGATCACAAGTAGGCAGAGAGGCAGAGAGAGAGAGAGAGAGAGGAGGAAGCAGGCTCCCTGCTGAGCAGAGAGCCCAATGTGGGGCTCGATCCCAGGACCCTGGGACCATGACCCGAGCCGAAGGCAGAGGCTTTAACCCACTGAGCCACCCAGGCACCCCAAAGAGAAACTTTTTAATAGGGAAAAGTGAAAACAATGTTCGATAATAGAGAATTTAAATAAATACGCATATATACACACAAAATATATATATTTTTCTCTAGGCTTCACGCCTGATGTGGGGCTTGAACTTCCCAACCCTGAGATCAAGAGTCATGTCATGCTTTACTGACTGAGCCAGGCAGGTACCCCAAGAAGATATTTTTCTGTACCCAAATTTGATGTTAAAAAAAAAAAAAAAAGCAAATACAATAGAAAGTCATGAACAATGGTCATTACTGAATGATGGGTAATTAATACCTTTATTTCTACTTGAACCATTCTTATATTTCACAAAATTTCACCAACATACATAGATGGGCATTCTTTTTTATTTTTAAAAAACATTTTATTTATTTATTAGAGAGAGCACACCCAGGAGGAAGGACAGAGGGAAAAGCAGACTCCCTACTGAGCAGGGAGCCCAATGCGGGGCTCGATCTCAGGACCTCAGGATCAGGACCTGAGCCGAAGGCAGATGCTTAACCGACTAAGCCACATAGCACTGGTCCTTTATTTTTTAAAAAACAAAATGGCAATATGTCAATATCCCAGTGACTTGGTTAAAGGTTATAGAGTGTAAATACCTTCTCCAACTGAGACTTCCTGTGTCTACCAGTGACCACAAACTGGAAGCTAGTTTGCAGGTTCTGCCGGTCTGTCCCACAGGCAGTTCACTGGGATTATTTTAGGAACAACTGTTAAGTGCTTTGCCTTGGCGTCTCCATCCTGAAACAGAAATTCATGTTTTTGAAGTGACTGAACTCTGTAAGAGAACAGAATCAAAGCCCCCACTTTCTCAATATAACATGTATTCTCTGACTTTTTCCCATATCGAATTTTTCGGGTCCCTTCTTTTTGACTCTATATGCTTCAAGTCTTTGTTAATGAAATTTCTCTTCTAATGAAAAAAGAAAAGCCATTGCTCCTTATAACAGTTTCTTCCTTACTTGTAATGGTCCCCAACCAAAAACCTACCTATCCATCAGCGAGGGAATAAATGGGAATCCCTAATGTGGGGATGCCATATAAAAAGGAACAAATTACCGATACTCAAAACAAAGGGATGTATATAAAAATGATTATTTTCAGGGCACCTGGGTGGCAGTAGGTTAAAGCCTCTGCCTTTGGCTCAGGTCATGATCTCAGGGTCCTGGGATCAAGCCCCGCATCGGGCGCTCTGCTCAGCAGGGAGCCTGCTCCCCCTGCCTCTGCCTGCCTCTCTGCCTACTTGTGATCTCTCTCTGTCAAATAAATAAATAAAATCTTGTAAAAAAATGATTATCCTCAGTGAAAGAAGCAAGAGACAGAATACAGAAGTGTATGGCACCATATATATAATGGACTAATCTACGGTAACAGAAAATGGATCCGTGGTTGCCAGGGTGTAGAGGAGAGAGAAGTGTAGATTCCCAAGGGGCACAAAGACACTTCTGGGGGCTTTTATGTTATCTGTGCTGATGCTTTCACTGATACGTATATACGCGGCCCAGAGGCATCGATTGTACACTTGGGTTTGGTACAGTCTTGTCCCTCACGTCTACCTCCACAAAGCTCTGAAGAAAGAAGCGTAGAGTGAATGAGGTTGAGCAGCGTTTCCCGTCTTTGCGGATAGATTAAGGAAGCTCTGGGTGCTGGGGAGGTCTGCTCTCCTGGTCCTGCTGCTGGAGCCCCCGTGAAATACCGGGTGAACTGTGCTTTCTACAGGGGACACGAGAAAGACGGGTAGAAAGTGGGGGTGGCGAGAAGGAGACCTCCCTCCTCTTTTTTTTTTTTTTTTTTTTTAAGATTTTATTTTTTTACTTCACAGAGAGGGAGAGAGAGATCACAAGCAGGCAGGCGGGGGCGGGGGCAGGCTCCCCGCTGAGCAGAGAGCCCGATGCGGGACTCGATCCCAGGACTCTGAGATCATGACCTGAGCCCAAGGCAGAGGCTTAACCCACTGAGCCACCCAGGGGCCCGACCTCCCTCCTCTTGACCAAAGGAAGCTGAAGCCAAAATGAAACCACCGCCAACAAGAGCCAGGGGGAAACCATGAGGATTTCCTGTTTTTTTTCGTTTTGTTTTGTTTTCACTCAGATCCGTAACTACCATATAACAGAGTCCCACCAGCCTCTCCTGGAAGGTTTTCGCAGACTTGGGCATTGTGAGAAAGCTGCTTTCAGCACCAGGGAGAGCTAGCTACAATTTATATGCTGATGTATCCATATATGTACTTTTATATATAAAAGTAGTGGCCTGCTTTAAGTCATTAAGGATGCTCATTTTCTTATTACTAGGTGAGGACACGGATGTCTTTTGAGGTTCATTACCACTGCAATTCCTTAGATGTTTCCTGTTATACTGTCTGTTTTTCTATTGTTTCTATTTCTTTGTTAATGTTTTGTATATAGAAAGGATTTTTAAATCCTTGTCTGTATGGCTCTCAGCCTCCATTCCATTATATCCAGTACCATCAGAACTAGAGCTCGTCTAACAACCTCCAACAAACCATCGAGTAATGCTGACAATCCCATAAAATGCAGTGTGTATCCACAGTCTTTACACATGCCTATACCAAGCTCAGCACTGGGGGCAATGCTCCAGTTCAAAACGGGTCTCTCTGGAAAGCTCCCAGAAGTTCGTGGTTGCTTCATGGTGGCTACTGGAAGGAGCATGGAAAGGAAATTAAGAATATAAATGAACCATCCCTAACTTCCTGGGGACCTTCTGGGCTCATCCTAACTTCTTGCCCTTTGACACCATTAGCATTTTCAGGCTTTTTGTTTGTTTTTTGTTTTGTTTTGTTTTGTATTGTTTTAAGTGGTCTCTATGTGCAGCATAGAACCCAACATGGGGATTGAACTCATGACCCCGAGACCGAGACCTGAGCTGAGATCAAGAGTCCAACGCTTAACCGACTGAACCACCCAGGGCCCCTGTTTTATACCATTAGGACACTTGATTCGCTTACAGCGAATGGAATTCAAAACGTCACCAGAAAGCAATGTCAGGCGCGATGGGAAGATACGTTCTTAGTGACCTTCTGACTTACCTTCCCCTTGACCTTATCTCAGAGGTGTTCCCTCCGCCCTGCTAGTTTGGGTTCCTTCCTATGGCCCTGCAAACATCTGTTCTTACGAGTCAGTGTTATCTCTATCACCTGTCTCTCGGACCTTGCACGCCTACCGTTCCCCGACCCCTTACCACCCCATGCACCCCGGTTCCCAGTAGGAAAGCCTTTATTTTAGCAAATGCAGCTCCATATTCTTTCACTTGTGTTTTCTGTTTCAGTCTACAAGCGACTTCTAGGTAGGGACTATAGCTGATGGATCTCTGCTTCAGCTTCTGATGCAGGAAAAGTTGCAGTTACAACTTTTTTTTTTTTTAAGATTTTATTTATTCATTTGACAGAGAGAGATCACAAGTAAGCAGAGAGGCAGGCAGAGAGAGAGGAAGGGAAGCAGGCTCCCTGCTGAGCAGAGAGCCCGATGCGGGACTCGATCCCAGGACCCTGAGATCATGACCTGAGCTGAAGGCAGTGGCTCAACCCCACTGATGCAATGTTGCTGTTGTATTAATTAATTAATTTCTTTAAAAAGATTTTATTTATTTGTTTGAGGGAGTATGTGTAAGAGAGAGCTTGCCAGAGAGAGCAGGAGTTGGAGTCAGGGCAGAAGGAGAGGGAGAAGCAGACTCCCCACTGAGCAGGAAGACTGAAGAGGGGCTCGATCCCAGGACCCTGAGATCATGACCTGAGCAGAGGGCAGACGCTTAACCAACTGAGCCACCCAGGCACCCCTGTATTCTATCCGTTCTTTTAGGCATTTCATGAAATGGGGTTTATCTGACCCCTGTTGCTGCATTGTAACCAAAGCAGAAGTTCTGATTTTAGGCAATTTTAACAAATTTAAATTTAAATAGTCACATGCAGCAGGGAGCCTTTGTCCTGGAGAGCATGGGTCCAGACCCATCAGCACACCGGACATTTTCACCTACAGATCTGTCTCACCATCCTAGGCTCCATGCTCCTTGAAGGAAAATACATCAGTGTATCTCAGCACCAAGCCAATAATAGATACTCAAATAATTGTTAATTGAAAGAACAAGGAATAGGGGCGCCTGGGTGGCTCAGTGGATTAAAGCCTCTGCCTTCGGCTCAGGTCATGATCCCAAGGTCCTGGGATGGAGCCCCGTGTCAGGCTCTCTGCTCAGCGGGGAGCCTGCTTCTCCCCTCTCTCTCTCTGCCTGCCTCTCTGCCTACTTGTGATCTCTGTCTGTCAAATAAATAAATAAAATCTTAAAAAAAAAAAAAAAAAGAAAGACCGAGGAATATATTTTGAATCGTTGGCTTGGAAGAGATCGGAATCAACTAGTCCAATGCTCCCATTTTACAGATGAGGAAAATATAGGCCTGAAAGATGATGTAATCTGCCCAAAGCTGTTGAGCCACGTGGAATCCAAGGGCTGAACCCAAACTTTCTGGTTCTCAGTCCAGGACTTATTTTACTATATCATACTTCTTACAACATTTGACTCAATAAAATTGTGGGTTGTGGCATTTGTTATAACTCTCAAGAATTTCCAGGATGTATTGAATTTAATATTACTTCACCACCAAAATAAAAGAAACTTACAATTCTGCTGGGGCTCCCTTGACATTTTAAAAGGCTGTTGTCACATATAACTGGTGAAATCTGAAAAATTTCAGTTTCTTGCTTTTGAGAATATAGTGTTTTAACATTGGGAGAAGTTGGGAGACGGGTACACAGGACTTCCCCATACATTTCTCAGAAATCCCCTGTAAGGAGCACCTGGATGGCTCAGTCCTTAAGCGTCTCCTTCAGCTCAGGTCATGATCGGGGGTCCTGGGATGGAGCCCTGCATTGGGCTCCCTGCTCAGCAGGAAGCCTGCTTCTTCCTCTCCCATTCCCCCTGCTTCTGTTTTCCCCCTCTTTCTCCATCAAATACATAAATACAATCTTAAAAAAAAGAGAGAGCAC
>NC_081567.1:29812648-29823701 GCF_022355385.1 Mustela nigripes
GCCTGCTTCTCCCTCTGCCTGTCGCTCTACCTGCTTGTGCTCTCTCTCTCTCTGTCTGACAAGTAAATAAATAAAATCTTAAAAAAAAAAAGAAAAAAGAAATCTCCTGTGAATCCATAATTATTAATATCAAAATGAAAAGTTAAACATTTAAAGGATTAAAAGACTGTTGAAATGAAAAAAAATGTCTTTTTTTCTAAGTTTACATTTGAAAGGGACCCAGAAATGCTATTGTAATTATAAGAACTGGCCGCAAGGTGTCACTGGTGGCCTGCCACAGCCCATGGAAACGTTTTCCCCCCCCCCCCCCTTTTCCCTAAATGAGAGTTGTCATTCATGAAGAAAGTACTTAGGAATATAAAACTACTATATATATAGGTACATATATAGTAAGTTAAGCAATATATATGTATTTAACTTTATTTTTTTATTTTTTTTAAAGATTTTATTTATTTATTTGAGAGACAGTGAGAGAGAGCATGAGCGAGGAGAAGATCAGAGAGAGAAGCAGACTCCCCATGGAGCTGGGAGCCCGATGCAGGACTCGATCCCGGGACTCCGGGATTGTGACCTGAGCTGAATGCAGTCGTCCAAGCAACTGAGCCACCCAGGCGCCCCTGTATTTAACTTTATTAAGTAATCGCTATCTCTAAGGTGGGGTTTGAGCTCCTGACTCCAAGATTAAGAGTTTCATGCTTGGGGTGCCTGGGTGGCTCAGTCAGTTAAGCATGGGACTCAGTCAGTTAAGCATGGGAGAAGCAGACTCTGTGCTGAACAGAGAGCCTGATGGGGGGCTCGATGCCAGGACCCTGGAATCAGGGCCTGAGCTGAAGGCAGATGCTTAAGGGCTGAGCCACCCAGGCTCCCCAGGGATGGCCTTTTAAATTCCCCTTAGAATCTCTTACGGACCAGTGGTGGGCAAGGAGCACACATTCACTGCCCACCCTAACCCCTCCTATGTGCTCTCTCAAATTTAAAAAAAAGAGAGAGAGAGAGAATTCCATACTCTACTGACTCTCAAAGCTGCTGTATTCAAACATAGTTTTTTTTTTTTTTTAAGACTTTATTTATTTATTTGACAGACAGAGATCACAAGTAGTCAGAGAGGCAGGCAGAGAGGGAGGAGGAAGCAGGCTCCCCGCTGAGCAGAGAGCCAGACGCGGGACTTGATCCCAGGACCCTGAGATCATGACCCGAGCCTAAGGCAGAGGCTTTAACCCACTGAGCCACCCAGGCGCCCCCATAGTTTTGTTTTTGTTTTTGTTTTTGTTTTTGTTTTCTGATTGGGAGCATTGTGAAATCCTAGTACCCTATTCTTTTTTAGGTGAAAACAAAGAAAACCCCTCAGAAAGGGAATGGAGTTAAAGAGGCAAATGGGTCATTGTCTAGAGGAACATCCTTTCTCAAGCTGTGGTCCGCAGGCTGGTAGTGATGACATGTAAGAGGAGCCAAACCTGGGACGTCTGGGTGGCTCAGTGGGTTAAGCCTCTGCCTTCGGCTGAGGTCATGGTCTCGGGGTCCTGGGATGGAGCCCCGCATCGGGCTCTCTGCTCAGCAGGAAGCCTGCTTCCCCGCTCCCCCCTCTCTGCCTATTTGTGATCTCTCTGTCAAATAAATAAAATCTTAAAAATCTTAAAAAAAGGGGCGCCTGGGTGGCTCAGTGAGTTAAGCCTCTGCCTTCGGCTCAGGTCATGATCTCAGGGTCCTGGGATCGAGCCCCGCATCGGGCTCTCTGCGCTGCAGGAAGCCTGCTTCCTCCTCTCTCTCTGCCTGCCTCTGCCTACTTGTGATCTCTGTCTGTCAAATAAATAAATAAGACTTTAAAAAAAAAAAAAAAAAAAAAAAAAAAAAATCTTAAAAAAAAAAAAAAAAGAAGAAGGGCCAAACCTCAGGCCCTACCCCAGATCTACGGAATCAGTTTATCAGTTTCCCAACAAGTTCAAAGGGCTGAGGCTGCTGGGGCGTGGATCACACTTGGAGCAGAACAAGAATCTAGAAGAGACTCCAGAAAATGGACAGAGCCATGGGAAATGTCAGCTGCTGCCAGTACCATAAAATCTTCCTGATCCGGAGCTCACAAAATCAGAATTATCCATTTTTCCCTGGATTGGGTTAAGTATCACAAGCTGGTAGTTTATGTAACCTGCCTAATTATGCCCCCAAGATAATGCCTGTGCAGATAGGCACAGAAAACATAGAAATTGTGTTGAATAGTACACATCAAACTTTGGTTCTGATCTTGCCACGATGACAGGATAACTCATTTTAGAATCTCAGACCAAAGCATTAATCATTTTTTTTTTTAAGATTTTATTTATTTGGGACAGAACGTGTGGGAAGGGCTGAGAGCAGCAGAGGGGGAGGGAGAAGCAGACTTCGCTCTGAGCAGGGACACTGAGGCCGGACTCGGTTCCAGGATCTCCGGATTGTGCCCTGAGCTAAGGCAGCCCGAGCCACCCAGGCATCCCAGAACAGCTCCTTCTATTTTTTTTTTATTGTGCTAAAAGCTCATAGTTCAAAACTGGCCGCCGGCACTGAGGCTCTCATTTGTAAACACGCTGAACTTTGTTCAGGGCTGGGTTTCGGGAAGGACAGTTTGCTCCCTGGCTCGGTCCATATCCCATTGTTTACTTTTCCTTCCCTGTTCTTCCATTTTGTTCCCTGGCCTTTTCTGATCTTATCAGGCTCTGCTTTATTTCCTTCTCTCACGGTGACAGCTCAGTCAGTTCAGATACATTGTTATCGGACAGTTGGTGGATTTTCATAATTAAGTATAATTCTCTGTGACTTGTGTTTCTTCCAAGAGCCTTCAGGCTACTTAGGAAATCCTTTTGAGATGGCCTTTTACTTATTTAATTTTTTTTTAAAGATTTTATTTATTTATTTGACAGAGAGAAATCACAAGTAGTCGGAGAGGCAGGCAGAGAGAGAGAGAGGGAAGCAGGCTCCCTGCTGAGCAGAGAGCCCGATGCGGGACTCGATCCCAGGACCCTGAGATCATGACCTGAGCCGAAGGCAGCGGCTTAACCCACTGAGCCACCCAGGCGCCCTTAATTATTTAATTTTTGAAACATATTTTATTACTGAAGTAGAGTTGACATCAGGATGGCCTTTTTTTTTTTTTTTTTAAGATTGTATTTATTTATTTGACGGAGGGAGACAGAGAGAGAGAAACCACAAGCAAGGGGGAACAGCAGGCAGAGGAAAAGGGAGAAGCAGACTCTGCGCTGAACAGAGAGCCTGATGGGGGGCTCGATGCCAGGACCCTGGAATCAGGGCCTGAGCTGAAGGCAGATGCTTAAGGGCTGAGCCACCCAGGCTCCCCAGGGATGGCCTTTTAAATTCCCCTTAGAATCTCTTACGGACCAGTGGTGGGCAAGGAGCACACATTCACTGCCCACTTCTTTTCATCCTCTAGCACCCATCTGGTCTGCTGTACTTGGGATGTTTCTTACTAGCAAATGGTCTTTTAAAAAAAGCATTTATTTTGGGGCTCCTGGGTGGCTCAGTGGGTTAAGCCTCTGCCTTTGGCTTGGGTCATGATCCCAGGGTCCTGGGACTGAGCCTGGCATTGGGCTCTCTGCTCAGCAGGGAACCTGCTTCCCTTCCTCTCTCTCTGCCTGCCTCTCTGCCTACTTGTGATCTCTCTGTGTCAAATAAATAAAATCTAAAAAAAAAAAAAGATTTATTTTTATTTTTTGGGGAGGAGGGCAGAAGGAGAGGGAGAGAGAGAGAGGGCATTAAGCAGGTGCCACACCCAGCCTGGGGCTCAACCTCATGACCGTGAGATCAGACCTGAGTTGAAATAAAGAATTGGTGGCTTAACCGACTGAGCCTGCCCCCCCCCGCCAGCACCTCTAGAGAGTATATGGTAGCGGAAAATGTTTTTCTGTAAATAGATACACATCAATAAATACTAAAATAGTCAACAAAATAATTTATTGAACACCTGCGTTCCTGTCGCTGTGGGGTACAGTGTTGAAGTAAAACAGACAGCACCCTTATCTTCATTGACTTAGGGACTAGTGAGGGAGAGAAACAGGAATCAAATAATAGGCGAACAAATGTAATGTTGCACCTGTGTCGAGGGTCAAGAGGGAAGTAGGTGATACGCTGAACACCTCAGCTGATGACCTACTCTGTAAAGTCAGGGACACTTCCCTAGGAGAGTGTCCCATGGAGAAGCCATGAGTTCAGGCTGTGACCGGTTATGTTGGAAATGCCCCTGAGGTGGCCAAGAAGAGATGCTTCTGTGGGCAGGTGAACATAGGGGGTTCAATGGGCTGATCTGGGCCAGGGATGCTCATGTTAGAGCGTCGGAGTGTAGATGACGGAGGAAGTAGGACTATAAGACTGCCAGGGAGGGGGCGCCTGGGTGGCTCAGTGGGTTAAGCCGCTGCCTTCGGCTCAGGTCATGATCTTAGGGTCCTGGGATCAAGTCCTGCATCAGGCTCTCTGCTCAGCAGGGAGCCTGCTTCCCTCTCTCTGCCTGCCTCTCCATCTACTTGTGATTTCTCTCTGTCAAATAAATAAATAAAATCTTTAAAAAAAAATATTGCCAGGGAGGGCAGAGAATTGGTACAGAAGAGGACATACTGCAGTGATTTTCTTTTCCGACAAAGAGAGTCACCGTTTTGGACGTCCGTGTGTTCAGTCCTTAACCTTCTACAGGCGCCAGCACTTTTGCTTGGAGGAGCCATCCTTCTGTCCCTTGGTGAGGTTGTCACCCCTCCCCAGCTCCACGGGCTGCAAGGACTGAACTGAAGCCCCGGTCGTATAACATGATTTTATAGAACCCATCTTAGAGGGACGCCTGGGTGGCTCAGTTGGTTGGACGACCGCTTTCGGCTCAGGTCATGATCCCGGAGTTCCAGGATCGAGTCCCGCATCGGGCTCCCACCTCCACGGGGAGTCGGCTTCTCCCTCTGACCTTCTCCTCGCTCATGCTCTCTCCCACTGCCTCTTTCTCAAATAAATAAATAAATAAATAATCTTAAAAAACAAAACAAAACAAAACCATCTTAGACCACGTCTAGGCCTTGGTCGGCGGTTAATTCCGGATGGACGTACAGCCCAGTTCTGCCAATGAGAGTCAGGCTGGGGTATTCATAGCAGTTTCTCTAAGTGCCAGGCTTCACGGGGTCATTGAGAAGACATCCTGTAAGCCTGGACCTGCTGGGAGCTCTCTGGCCTCCTAGAGGGACGGCCTGCTTAAGAATGCAGAATCTGGGGCACCTGGGTGGCTCAGTCGGTTAGGCGGCTGCCTTCGGCTCGGGTCATGATCCCGGGGTCCTCGGATGGAGCCCCATGTTGGGCTCCCTGCTCTGCGGGAAGCTTGCTTCTCCCTCTCCCTCTGCCTGTCAGTCTGCCTACTTGTGCTCTCTCTCTCTGTCAAATAAATTAAAAATCTTTAAAAAAAAAAATAAAACCAGCAGACGGATAAAGACTGAGTTCTGATGACATCGGGGCAGTGTCACGTGGTTGATTAAATCCCACAAGCTCATGCATTTGCTTTCTGTGTTCACCTAGTTTAAGTAGGGTTCGCTACTCACAGATCACTTGCAACTAAAAAATTCTCAACCTAACCCACCAACACCTTTAGCAAGAATACCAGTAAAGTGCTTGAGAAGGAACTGGTGCCCAGAAGGGTATCTGAATCACTAAGAGGTTGGTTCCTCCTGGCTGCTGGGACTTCACTGCTAGATTTTGATGCCCTTCTATAAAAAAAAAATTAAAAATGTGCCAAGCCACTGTAATGTTGGTAAACTGGTGGACTTGAAACCACTTCCCCTGATCCAAGAAAAGCAACAGAGACTTTACTGATAATGGAGACCAGGTGGGGAAAATGAGCATTTGAAGTGAAAGGCTCTTACACAGCCACACGGAACTCAAGACTGTCTAAAACCCAGGGAGATAGGTTTATTCTAAAAAAGCAGCAGCAGGGGCGCCTGGGTGGCTCAGTGGATTAAGCCTCTGCCTTTGGCTCAGGTCATGAGGGTCCTGGGATCGAGGGTCCTGGGATCGAGCCCCACATCAGGCTCTCTGCTTGGTAGGGAGTCTGCTTCCTCCCTCTCTCTGCCTGTCTCTCTGCCTACTTGTGATCTCTGTCAAATCAATAAATAAAATCTTTTTAAAAAAGCAGCAGTAGATTTAAATATATATTTTGTAACACATTTGTGTGTGATGTATAAAATTTTTGAATTCTTTTTTCTTCCAAAAGACCACACACGCGCACGTAGGTTTCCCTGTATACCTACAGCAGTGACTGTTCCCCAAAACATCTCTCCTGATGAAGACAGGAGAATATCATGCCGGTGGGTGGTGAATGTTAGGGAACAGAGTGGGCTCCGGTGTTTTGTTTTGTTTTTTAAATTAATATTTAAAATTTATAGCACCACCCGATTACCGTGATTTAGATTTAGAATGTATTCACACTTATTCCTCTTGGCAAATGTCTTTTAAATACGGTGATTTAAATTTTGCTATAAATCAGACTAGAGCAGCCGACGTAAGTTTGTGCTAAGTGCATTTTATAACAACCTCACAGTAGGGAAAAAATGGCTTTGGACATATTTTTGGAAACATTCATGTTGTTTACTCAAGGGAGGACTTGTGCACTCTTTATAGTTATGGCTTCTGCGAATTTCTTAATAAGCCTTGGAACCCTGCCAAGGGATATAAATGACTGAGCAAAATTTATGATCCTTGAATAGGATTAAAAAAAAAAAAAAAAAAAAAAAAAAGATGAGTTGGATTAAAGGAGCCTGAGAGCAGTGTCCTTGGATTGAGACAGGAAGTTTCTTTTCAACTGCAGTGTTGGTGGTGAGTTACCTTCAGATGTCACGTTAATTCTCCTCACTGATACACATCCCACAATCTCACATTTTAAAAGACCAAGATCTTGGCCCCAGCATTCCAACAGGTCAAGTTTCCTTAATCTGTGTTTTGCTTCCTCACAGGGGTCCTGCCGCTCCTTCCTGTTCTGTAGTCCATTTCCCAGACCCACATCTTGGAGGATCTTCAAACAGCTTTTTTAATTCTAAGGATCTGGAGTGGAGGCACCGTGACTGGCCGATTTGGCAATCCAGCAAACTGCCCTGAACTTAGTTGGCACTTGGGATTTGTTGAAAAGACGCAGGAAGCTCCCTGGATTCTATCCATGGTCCCAGAAGGACCAGTTCCAAGTGGCCTCGGTTCCAGAGGCTGGAGGCAGTAGAGACTATGGGCAGGATTAACTCCATAATCAGAGAGTTGAGGGAGGAAAAATCAGCTGGGAATAGCTATCAAGGAAAGACAGACACATGGAAAAGGGATCCTCTATTTCCAACTCTGGGACCAAGAAAGGAAGCGATGAAGGAAGCAAAGAAAGAGAGAAAGAAAAGAAAGGAAAAAAGAAAAAAAAGCAGGGGAAAGTAGGGACCCTTCCTGAGTCCAGGAAGGGAGTTCTCCTGATTTCTTGTGGTCCTCTGTTCTCAGAAGCTACTAAGAATTGAGTTCTTTTTTTCTGGTAAATGTACTGTCTACCCAAATACAAGCAGGAAACTGTGATACACCGTGACATTGAACTCGGTATCAATTCCAAAAGGAAAGGAAAGTCCTTCAGAAGCAAAGATCTGTTTTCCTATCAGTGTATCCTCCAGAAGGGCTCCTAAAAATTACTGGGAAAAAAAAAAAGAAAACACAAAGTCTCTTATTATCCCCCACAATATTTAATGTATCTGCTCCCCCCCACACACACACCTTGAATAATTGCTGTTCTCTTGCTTTACCTCATGTCTGGTAGCTAGCTTGCAGTTAGTTACACATTAAACTTGATGTGCAGGCAATCAGCTTACAGAAAATAAAGGAATCTAGTTGATATTTTGTAACTTTCTTACACTTCAGCATTTCATCAAAGCTTCACTTGGAAGCAGCATAGCCTGCGGGATTCACAGGGATTGTTCAATTCACTTCATTATTCATAAGAAGGAATGTGCTATTAGCTGTTTTATGCTGTGCATTTAGGGTCTAGCACAGAATTTCATGTGATGCGTTGACTTAAGTCAGCGCATGTGGCTTGTACAATCGTCACGTGGTCCCTTAGCAAATATTTAGCACGTGTCTTTCATGTTTGAGAGCTATAAAATTTTCCTTTTCTGATACAGGTATAGAATGGTAGCAAACAGGTCATTTTCATTTTCATTACTGTTTATTTGATGTTCTCCCTCTGGTCAGTCCGTTTCTGTATGTAGTGATAACGGTCCCAAGATTGAGGCTCTACATTTTTTTTTTTTTTTTAAGATCTTATTTGACAGAGACCACAAGTAGGCAGAGAGATGGGGGTGGGAAGCAGGCTCCCTGCTGAGCAGAGAGCCCTATTCGGGGCTCGATCCCAGGACCCTGGGATCATGACCTGAGCCGAAGGCAGAGGCTCTAACCCACTGAGCCACCCAGGTGGCCCTGAGGCTCCATATTTAAGCCAGTGATTCTCAAGCATTTTTCTGCTTCAGTGCCCCTGAGATGGGTCACCCCTTCGTGACGCCCCTGGGAACAGTTTCTGTAATGGTGGACCAGGGAATATGCTTCAGAGTCTGGGGGTGCAGTGGCTTCAAGGGCCCCCTCTGACTCCAATGATGATGCTGGAAAGCTTACTCCGTTCATTAGTCACTCCTCTAGGGAAAGGTAAGGGTAATTATGAGAGAAAGAAGGAGAGCCAGAGAAATTGTAACAGAAGCCGAGTCAGAGCCATGCATTGAGTTGGGGGAAGGTGCCATGGAGCCACAGAATTCGGACGGCTTCTAGAAGCTGAGGACAGCGAGAAGAGAGATCCTCTCCTGAAGCCTCCTGAAGGAACCAGTCTTGCCAACACCTTGACTGTAGCTCAGTGAGACCTACTTCGGACTCCAGATTTGCACAACAATCAGATAATAAATACGTGTTGTTTGAAGCCACTGAGTTTGTGGCGATCTGTTGCACCAGCAACAGGAAACTAATACAATCTCGTCGAGTTGTTCCTTGTACTGGCAGAAAAGCATGCTGCTTCCTGTGGCTTTACGATGGCCTTCAGTGCCTGGCCCTTGCTCGTCTCAGCTCCCTGGTACCCCATCCAGCACTCTGGGGTTTGGCCATATGGCTTTTCAGGATCTTCTGAATTAAATTTTCCTATTCTCTCCACATGCCCCTGCAGTCAGTTTCCTCTTGTGCACCCTACAGATCTTGGTTCCAAGGTTCCTGTAGACATCCATTCAAGAAGTGTTTATGAAGTGATAGTCACTCCACTAGGGACTGGGAATCCACAACAAAACAGGGTCTCTGCTTTCCTAGTGGGGTGGAGATAGGCTATAAGTACCCAGATGATTCAATAAGTCATGCCAGATAGTGAGGGCTGCTGTAAGGACCAAGCTATACCCTGTACCCAACACTCCCAAGCAGCGTTAGATGGGCTGCGGACTAGGCCTCTCCAAGAGCAGCCAGCCATTGGAGTTGAGACCCAAATGGTAAGCCGCCTCTGGCCCTAAGAGCCTCTTCCTTAGAAAGGACTTCCCGGATGCCACAGGCCCTAGCGGCTCTCCCTGAATGTTTCCGTCACACTGCTTACCTGGTATTGTAAACCAAATTGTGTCCCCTCCAAATCCAAATGTTGAAGGCCTGACCCGCATGTGACTATCTGGACATAAAGCCTTTACCGAGGTGATTCAGGTGATAAGAGTTCACGAGAGAGAGCCCTAAACCAGCAGGAGGGGCATCCTAATGAGAAAAAGACACCAGGGATGTGTGTGCACGGAGAAGAGGCCACATGAGGACACCGTGAGGAGGTGGACACCTGCAAGCCAAGGAGAGAGTTCTCACCAGAAACCAGCCGTACGGTCACCTTTATCTTGGATATCCACCCTCCAGAACTGGCAGAAAATTCTTGTTTTAGGTCGCCAGGTCTGTAGCATTTTGTTAGGCTAGCCTACACAGACTAATACAGCTGATTTGTAAATCGACCTCCCCTTGAACACTGTGAGAGAGCCACGTAGCTAGTCTAGCTGCTCCTTGTCCTGTCCCTACTATGACCTAGGCTCTGCACAGTAGCCCAAGAGAATGGTCTAGAATGCAAATCAAGATTAGGGCACTCCCAATTCAGATCTGTCGAGGAACTGCCGTGCCACACAGAACAAACTCCAAATTCCAGGTCATGGCCCTGCTCTTCTTTCTGACCCTTCCTGCTCCCTAGACACCAAGCTGCAGCCTCAGGGCCTTTGCACTGGTTGTTCCCTCCTCCCGGGGCACACTCCCCATCTCTGCTTCCCGGTCACCTTCTGAGGCCTTTGTTAGTGACTCACCTACACCTTCAGTGTAGCCCTCCATTTCGGTCATGTCACCTGGCCTCCGGGTCTTTGGTTTGCACTGCTCTAAATGGTCTGTGTCCCTGTTATTCTACACCTTGCTCCCCTTCTCATGCCCGGCTGGGGACTCTGCCTTGTGCACTGCGGAGCCCCAGAGCACAGGGCCGGGCCTGGCCCACAGGGGCACCTGGCCGCGTCCAGTACAGTGGGTGACGTGGCACTAGGTTGGTACCTGCAGGCCCGGGAGTCAGGCCCCGGGGTAGCCGGGCTCCCTGGAGCCAGGCAAGCGGGCCCTGCCTCCCGGAGCTCCCCTGGGACGCCCGTGGTCCCTCCATCCGGAAGACCGGGGACAATATGATGGCTCCGGGGCTCCCGAGTTTCCACTCGCAGAGTACGAAGCACCGGAAGAGGTCTGAGGTCTGCACAAGTAAACAGCCTCTCGGGGGGAGGCTGCCCGAACCCCGAAAGTGGGTCAGCTCCCGGTCGGACGCCGGTCTAAGCCCCCGCGCCTCCGCTCCGGGGTCGCCGCCCGCGGGGAGCGCACGCGGCGCCCGGGAATTTGAACCGCGCGTCCAGCAGTCGGTGGTCGCGCCGCCCGGGGCCCCCCTGCCGCCCGGCCGGGTCCGGCCCGACGTGGCGCCACCGCCCCCAGCAACGACACCGACGGGCGCAGCCAATGGCGGCGTCTCCCGGGCGCCCCGCGCGGCCTCCAGCCGCCAGAGGGCGCCGCGCGGGCGCAGCCG
>NC_081567.1:29824101-29868083 GCF_022355385.1 Mustela nigripes
GGCTCCCCTCCTCACCCCTTCTTCCCCTCCCTTCTTCTCCCCTCCCCCTCCCCTCCCCCTCCCCTGCCCTCCGGCGGCGGGACGTCCCCCCGGGGCGAGGCTGCGGGAAGCGGGGCGCCCAGGGCCGCGGCTCCCCGCCATCCACGCCTGCACGCGCTCCCGCTGGCCCCGCACCTCCTCTCTGCTTACCTAACCCCCCCTTCCCCCCAACCCTCCACCAGTTTATTTTTTCCGTCGTTTGTGTCTGTTCGGTCACCGCGGGTCCCCTCATCCAGTGTCTTGGGTCTGGGGGCGGGAGGGACGCGCGCCGAGTGCGTGGCTCGTTTATTTCGGGGGGAACCAGCCCTCCCCACCACCCCCCTCCCGGTTGCTTTTGCGCCGGGCGCCCAGCTAGGACGCGCGGCGGAGGCTTTCCTGTCTTTCTTGGGGATGCGGGGACTGCCGGGGTTTTGGGTTTCTTTCCCCACCGGTGAGGAATGGAGACCTGTCAGTTCTCATTAGCGCGAAGGCACGGCTGGGGACGGTCATCGCAGGGGTGTGGTCAAGCCGGGAAGCGCCGGCGGGGCCCGAGAGTTTGCGCCTGCGCCCGGGCTGGGGAATTCATCAGCGCTCGGGTATTTCTCCCGTCCGCCCCCCTCCACCCAAGTGCTTGAGATCAAAGAAGGCACCTGTGCTAGGTGCGGGGACAGCGGGCATCTGCTTACATGAGACCCGAGCTGCCCGGGAAGGTGGCCGCCCGCCGGCCACACGGGCGTGCCGAGCGCTTAGTTACGTGGCTGGACCCAACGGTGATGTGCCCCGGCAGAAAAAGACATATTTGATTTTAAACACTAGGTATGGAAAAAGAAAAACCAACCAACCAACCAAACAGTAAAAGATCTCATAATTTTAAGTTCAAGATGTTAAGATGATAATACTTTGCACCTAATCGGGTCAGCCAAAATAAATCGTTGACGTTATTTACACGGGTATCTTTTTACTTTTGTTGAACGTGGCAACTTGGAAATTTGAAATTACATATGTGGTTCGCCTTATACTGCTATTGGCCAGTGCTGTAAAAGAGCATCTGAGTGGGGGCAGGGCGGCTGGGAGGCTGTGCCATCTGCTTATCTTTTCCTGCTTCCCTGATGGCATGTGGCCTCCTGTCCCCTAGGCTCTCTAGGAGCCCCTGTCTGGTCCTTCTCACTCTAAGCTGAACTGAAGTGTTGAGCTGATTGCAAATGAGGCTCTTGTCCTAATTTGCAGAATAATACACGTTTCAAAATTTTTCTTTGTTGAGTTTCTTTCTCTGCTATGTATTGGAGTCTGGAAACAGGTTGGGTTAGAATCAGAATGAGATGGTGAGTTATGGAGGATGAGTATTTCCAGTATTCATGGGTGGATTCCCTAAAGAGCATGTTAATTTCCAGGCCCTCTGCCACCAGAATGAGCTGGAGAGTCCAGGGGTTCCTCTGAGTTACTGTGACTTTTGCTTGGGGGCTCACCGCTGTCTCATAACAAAGTGTCCAGTAGAAGAGTCATTGTTTCAAGAAAGTGTTGGAACATGTGGGATGTTTCACTGCCTGAGTTAAGTCTCTGAAAGTTACAATGGAGCCCAACACTTGTGTAAGTGTTACAGAGTGAGCTAACTGTTGCAAGACAGGGTTGAGGGTAAAGTTACTTTACTTTTTGTTTTGTTTGTTTATGCTCTTCTGTGGAAAGGCTTGAGTCTGAGGATACAATTTAATCTGGACTGGTAACTATAATTTTTCACTTGAAATTTAGGAATATCTTTTTTTTTTAAATATTTTATTTATTTACTTATTTGACAGAGAGAGATCACAAGTAGGCAGAGAGGCAGGCAGAGAGAGAGGGGGAAGCAGGCTCCCCACCAAGCAGAGAGACCAATGTGGGGCTCGATCCCAGGACCCTGAGATCATGACCTGAGCTGAAGGCAGAGGCTTAACCCACTGAGCCACCCAGGCACCCCTAGGAATATTTTTTTAGGAGAAAACACAAACACTGTGCATAAACGCTGCTCACTTTCTCTTTTGCTGTGTATGTCTTGTACGACTGTATAGTATTCAGTTACTGTGTTTAAACACATTATGTTATGGGTGAAGCATATTTCCACATGCAGATTTTCCCTGGACTGTTATCCTACCTCCTTGAGTATGTTGCATCCCCATGGAAACCCTTTGCTCTAAGTTTCTTAAATGGTGTTCCTTGAGCGTGTCATTGTGTGTGTGTGAGTATGCAGAGGTGTGTTTATTCTGTTCCCCTGGAGTGTCCTTAAAATGCCCACCTGTCTGCCAGAGCTGTATTTGTCTTTCAGAGCCCAGCCCGGGGCTGACTTAGACTACTCGCCCTCCTCCTGGCATCACTGCCACTTACAGTGCAGAATAGCCTGGTGGATAAGAATTCGGGCTTGGAGCCAGCCTGTCTGGCTCTGAAATCCAGCTCTGCCACTTCCCTAGCTGTGATCCTGGACTGCTTGTGTCACTTCACTATGCAAAATTTCCTCATGGTACCTATCTCTTGAGTATTATGAGGATTAAATGATTTAATACATGCACAGCACATAGAACAATGCTTGGCATCCAGTAAGGGCGCCAAGTGTTAGCTATTGTTCCGTCTCTACACTATGTTGCAATCACGTATTCAGTTACCGGGGTGTCTTTTCTTAATGGGAGCTAGTTTCTAAAGTTGTCTAGTGAAGCTAAAATGCCACGTATATGAGTACAGTGTCCAGCTTCTAGCGTTGTGTTTTGTACCAGACTTGAGTATGATCAGTTTCACTGTATAGGCACTGAGTAAATAAGGAACTGTAATGAAGACCCAGGGCACCTTTCTGCCTTACCTAAAACTTCGGAATGAGTGACAGGTTTAAAATCAGCTGATGGAAGAAAGATGAGATGATGAGGATATTCCAGCTGGTAAAATTTCAGATAATCCAATGAGATTTATATCTAGTTGAGTTTCTTGCTTTAAAGTGCACTATCCCATTCTGGTTCCCTTTTATTTAGGGAGAAGTGTGTCTGTCTGCTGTGCTTCTCGGCTGTTGGCGGTGAAGGAAACCCATCACTGTGCTCCTTCATGGGTCGCTTGTGGTCTTTCTCTCTGTCGGTGTCTCTGGTTGATCCCTGTTGTGTTGATTTCCTCCCCACCTTGTTCCCCTAGCAGGTAGGAGGCAGAGTCCCATCATAGCCAGCTCTGTCTGCCTGGTGATTTCCTCCCTGGAACCCTCCGTTGTCACGCCTGCCCTTTCATGTTGGGTGTTAACTCTCGGGCCTTTTGTAAGAAGCATTCTCCTTTTTTTTTTTTTTTAAAGATTTTATTATTTGACAGAAATCACAAGTAGGCAGAGAGGCACGGGGGGGGGGGGGGGGGGGGGGGGAAGCAGGCTCCCTGCTGAGGAGAGAGCCTGATGTGGGGCTTGGTCCCAGGACCTCCTGGGGTCATGACCTGAGCTGAAGGCAGAGGCTTAACCCACTGAGCCACCCAAGAAGCATTCCCTTTATGCTTGGCCCCGTCATTCGTTCTTCCATTCAAATATATATTGACCTGGATCCAGATGTTGGTAGATAATCAGGACTAAGAAACACAAGGGACCTCTGGAAGCAAACAGCACAGTGAACATGGGATAAGGCAACAGTGGAGGGGATAAGGGAAGGCCCTTAAAGGTGATATTTAAGCCAGGACTCCAGGGGAAAAGGAACCAGCTCTGTGAGGTTCTGGGAAGTGTGCTTTGGGTGGAGGGATGAGCAAGCACAATGCCCAGAGCCCTTGACTCATCTGCCAACCTGCAGAAGCCCAGTGTGATGGGAGCTGAATGCGCGAGTGCACGAAGGTGGGAGAGCAGAGGTTGGGAGGCTCCTCTGGGCTAGGACAGGTCCCCGTAAGGACTCTGGATTTTTTTATCTAAGTGCCCAGGGAAGCCCCTGAAGGAGTTAAAGCAGGGCTGTAACATCTGATTTGTGTGGACTCTGGATTTTTTTTATCTAAGTGCCCAGGGAAGCCCCTGAAGGAGTTAAAGCAGGGCTGTAACATCTGATTTGTGTGTTTAAAAGAACATTCCTTTTAGTTTAGTGTGGGAAGTGGTGGGGGGAGGGGCAGTGGAGAAGACTGGGAGCTCGGAAAGGAGGGTATTGCGACACCCACGTGAGTGAGTGGTGCGACCTGTGAATCTGTGATCCGGCCCGGGGTGGCGGAGGAAGCCTGCGCCGTGGCCAGATTTGGGGGGCCCTGCACATACTCTGCAGTGTCACTTGTGGGCTTTGTCAAGGGGCTGATGGAAGTGAGATGGGAGAGAAACCAGGATGGTGCCAGGGGTCTGACTGGAGCAAGGGGCGAGAAGGTGGGTTTCATTACTGAAAAGTTAAGATTGAGCAAAGGGTTTGGATTGGCGGGAGGGCCTCGAATTGGGACTGTTCAAGTCAGAAGTGCTGAGTAAAAATCCGAGACGGCTCAGAAATTCATATATGTCACAGCCTTATGCATATCGGCATAGACGTAGATGGTGGTTTTATAAATGCTGCTTGGAGACCAGGTAGCTCTTTGGAAGGGAATTAGACATATCCCTGCATCACTTCTTACAGTCCACTGGTGGGTCACGTTAAAAAAAATTTTTTTTTGGTGAAACAATAAGAGTATTCAGAGAAAACATGCAGTTCTAATTTCAGACTGGCGAAGGTGTATGCGAGTGTGTCTGAATGCAGGTGCCCTGAAAGAAAATATTGATACATTCAGCCACTTAGAGGTAAAAGCTTCTGTCAGAAACCATAGGAAACCAGGAAGGAATGACATCGAATGGGGAAGAACAACACCACCACCACAAAAGTCTGCTTTCCTCACTCTGTCAAGAGCTTTCCTGAATGAGAAAAGCTCAAGAATGGAAGGAGAAATGGGCAAAAGATCCAAGCAGACAGTTCACGGAGAAGGAAGTGCGAATGACATGACTCTTAGAGCAGCCTCCCTAGTGACAGAAGGGCTGAGACAAAAAGCTCGTCACATTGTCACCCCACTGTCACATGTTTCTTAACCTCCCTGGTTGGCAGGAGTGGTCCATGAAGTGGTAAAATCGGGGCTCCCGTGCGATGTGGGGCAGGTTCATGTTCTACCTTGGCAGTGGCTGGTGAAATAAACAAACGCATCCTTCCTTTAGCCCGTGGCATTTCTTTGAAGATACAGATGTATGCGTATCTACACACACACACACACACACACACACACACACACGGACACACACATGAAAAGTCCCGGGTCCTGGTGTACTGTAGAGACTGGAAACGACCCAAATGCACATCATCAGAAGTGATGGTAAGACCAGATCCCGGCAGTTAAAGCAGCTTCTCTCGTCCCCTGGTAGGGAGTGACCTTTGAGGTTAGGTGCAGAGAGACAGAAGCAAGTGCAGAACACATTGGGAGCCCCAGATGGTATAGAAAATGACAGACGCACAGGGTGGGTCGAACTCTTTAGTTTGAAATAATTACAAGCTCACAGGAAATTGCGAAAGTGGTGTCTAGAGGCCCGCGAACCCTTCATCCATTTCCCCCAGCGGTGCCATCTCATGTCACTGTAGTGGCGGATCAAAGCCAGGAAACTGAGATTAGAGAATACTGTTAACCAGAGTACAGGCTCTTGCTCTGACCAGGTTGTCTGTGCACTTGGGTGTGTGTCTGTCTATGCAATTTTATCCCCTGCGTGGATTCACGGAGCCACTGCCGCAGTCAAGATGCTCTCTTGCGGAAGAGACCGTAACAGTGGGTGGTTGCCTTGAGGAAGGGCGCATGGGTGGCCTAGTGACAGGCGAGGAGACATTCCTTTTCACCATCCTAGTATTAAAATCTTACTTCTTAAACAGTCCGTGATGTCTAGGAGACCTCTAATAGAACTGCCAGAGGGGGCGGGGGTGGGGCAGGGGCAGGGTGGAGGAGGGTCTTGAGCCCTGGGTGGTGCAGGAGGTGGAGGGGGGTGCGGCTGGGGAAGAGGAGGGGCTCCAGCAAAGCCCGATGGAGATGAAGCCCCAGTCTCAAGGTGGGAGTGGATGCCTGTCCTGCTCTGCGGAGTTTGAATAAGAAAAGTAGCTGTTGGATTAACTTGATCGGATCCTTCCTCACCCAGGGGCACCTGGGTGGCTCAGTGGGTTAAAGCCTTTGCCTTCGGCTCAGGTCATGATCCCAGGGTCCTGGGATCCAGCCCCTCATTGGGCTCTCTGCTCGGCAGGGAGCCTGCTTCCTCCTCTCTCTCTCTCTCTCTGCCTGCCTCTCTGCCTACTTGTGCTGTCTGTCAAATAAATAAATAAAATCTAAAAAATAAAAAAAATAAAATCAAGGCCAGATTTTAACGGGATCCCAAAATAAGATGATGTATAAAACATTTATCTTTTTTTATTAAATTTTTTTTCAGATTTGTTTGTTTATTTATTTGTTACAGAGAGTGCATGCACAAGCAGGGGGAGCAGTAGGCTGGGGGAGATGCGGGACTCAATCCCAGGACCCTGAGATCATGATCTGAGCCAAAGGCAGCCGTGTAACTCACTGAGCCACCCAGGCACCCTATCTTTTCTTTCTTTCAAAAACGGGAAAGGCGTGGGTGTATTTCTCAGGTGAAACTCAGCTGGAATGGAAGAAAATCAGGACAGCGATTGCCAGGGGTAGGGGCGTGGCAGGGATTGGCTGGGGAGGGGGTCTGAGAGAACTTCCTAGAGTGACTGGAGGGGTGTTCTATCAAGGTGGGGGGGCAGCTGGGGCCGGACGACATGAGTGTACCCTTTGTTCAGAACGTGCCTTGAAATTTGTGTGTTTTACAAGGAAAAAAAGTTTCTGCATTTTACCTTAAGAACACTGTAAACAAACATTGAAATCTAGGGTAATATTGTGCGTGCTGACATGCGTACTGGTGAACTATAATTGACGTCTGCCACTTTGCAGTATATCAAAATAGTAAGGTGGATGGATGGATGGACAGAGGGACGGGCGGGTGGACAAAGACGGGCAGATGGGTTAAATGGCAAAACATTCCCTGCGGAACATAGGTATGTGGTGTTCATTGAGAAAGATTTGTAACCCAGCTCTGTGAACAGTTTGTCGTAGTGCAGTTTCGGGGGAGAGAACTAGAGGAACACGAGATCCCCTATCCTACTGTCTTTGACTGTCACCTGGTAACTATGTTCCCAAATCTTTAACCATCTAAAGGAGGCATGTGTTTCACGCTATTAAAAGAGCCTGCCGTCTTATTTTTTCCTAATCGCCTGCTTGAGTTGTCAGCTCTTTGCCACCTGCCCTTTGTCCTTAAAAGGTCGAGGTTCAAGGTTTTCTGGCACTTTTCTGGGGAAATAGTTCTAAGACTATTAACTCAGCGGATTATCCTGATCCCAGAGTCCCTTCTAGGCCAACAGGGACCTCAGGCTAATTCCCCACCTTCCCTGTAGGTGGGGAAGAAGGGGTCCTGTTCCTTGAAGATAGGGAAGGGTTCTTGCTTTGGGTAGGCTCTTCTTTTGTTACTGACTTTCAGGCCTGACTGCTGTGACCACCTCCCCCCACCCGCCCCCCGCCAAGTGTTATTCTGGGTGCCTTTGAGCGGTAAGATCTTGCCCTAAATGGGTCCCACTTTATTATTTTATTTTTATTTTTTGAAGATTTTATTTATTTGATAGAGAAAGAGAACACAGAGGCAGAGGGAGAGGGACAAGCACACCCCTTGCTGAGCATGGAGCTCTCTGGGGGGCTCCATTCTAGGACCCTGAGGTTGTCACCTGAGCAGAAGGCAGACGCTTAACTGAATGAGCCACCAAGTCTTCCCAAAATTGGTCTCATTTTAAATAAAAGAGAAAAAAGGCTTGGTGGTCCCTTATGTCATCTTTTCAAGGAACGGTTCAGAGGCTACAAAGGTTTTTAAAATATACCAAAATTTTTTCTCAGCTGTAATTCACTTAGAGGGTTCAGGAAGAGAGTTTTTTTTTTTTTTTTAATATTTTATTTATTTATTTGACAGACAGAGATCACAAGCAGGCAGAGAGGCAGGCAGAGAGAGAGAGAGAGGAGGAAGCAGGCTCCCTACCGAGCAGAGAGCCTGAAGGAGGGCTCGATCCCAGGACCCTGGGATCATGACCTGAGCCGAAGGCAGAGGCTTTAACCCACTGAGCCACCCAGGTGCCCCAGGAAGAGAGTTTTAAAGGTACGCGATGACAAGGGCCTGTCCCCAGTTTTCTGCCACTGCGGTGGTTCCGTCTGGAGCTGTTTTTTTTTTTGTTGTTGTTTTTTTTTTTAAGATTTTATTTATTTATTTGACAGACAGAGATCACAAGTAGGCAGAGCGGCAGGCAGAGAGAGAGGAAGGGAAGCAGGCTCCTTGCCGAGCAGAGAGCCTGACATGGGGCTTGATCCCAAGAGCCTGAGATCATGACCCAAGCCGACGGCAGAGGCTTAACCCTCTGAGCCACCCAGGCGCCCCATCGTCTGGAGCTGTTTTGTGGATATACGAGCAAATGTGACTATATAGTCTCCCCCACCCTTTTTTTAAAAAAAAAAAAATCACAACTGGATTGTATTGTGGACACTTGGATCTTACCTGTCTTTTGCTTCCAGGGCAGTTTTTTTCTGGCTCAATCCACTTACATCTTGATAGGTATCAAGTACATTTTTTAACTTTTTCTTTTACAAACAGTGCCTCCTTAAATAACTTTGTACATGTAAGTAGAAATTTAAACTTTTTTTGTTCAGTAAATGGTCAGATATGTACAGGTGGGAGTGGAGAAGCGCCCCCACCACACACTTCCCATCGCCAGTTGGGACAGGCGATGCCATATTTTTGGCAGTCTTATTTCATTTCCACCCACTCATCCCCCTTTAAGCTAGATTACCTGAAAAACAAACTCCAGAAGTAATGCCATTTGCTTTCCATGTCATGGGCTTTGGAAACGTTTTATTTTGGAAATATGTCAAATACTGACGAAGTAGAAAGAATCCCTGTGTTTATCACCCATTGGCTGCATTCTGCTATTTCGGCCCCACCCCACTTTTTTTTTTTTTTTTTTTTTTTGGTTGCTGGAATATTTGGTCTGATTTGATTTTTTAAAAAGATTTTATTTATTTATTGGACAGAGATTACAAGTAGGCAGAGAGGCAGGTGGGCGGGGGTGGGGTGGGAAGCAGGCTTCCTGCTGAGCAGAGAGCCTGACACTGGGCTCTATCCCAGGACTCTGGGATCATTACCTGAGCCGAAGGCAGAGGCTTTAACCTACTGATTTGATTTGATGTTTTTTAAGGTAGGCTCCACACCCAGCATGGGGCTTTAACTTGATCAGGACCTGAGCTGAGGGGCACCTGGGTGGCTAAGTCATTAAGGGTCTGCCTTCAACTCAGGTCGTGATCCCAGGGTCCTGGGATCGAGCCCCACATCGGGCTTCCTGCTCAGCGGGAAAACTGCTTCTTCCTCTCCCAATCACCCTGCTTGTGTTCCCTCTCTCGCTGTGTCTCTTGCTGTCAAATAAATAAATAAAATCTTTAAAAAAAAAAAAAAAGGGACCTGAGCTGAGATGGGAGAGTCAGATGCTCACCTGATTAGGCTATCCAGGTGCCCTGCTGGAATTTTTTTTTTTTTAAAGGAAGTTAGGTTTTATTTATTTATCTGACAGAGAGAAAGCACAAGCAGGCAGAGCTGCTGGCAGAGGGAGACGGGGAAGCAGGCTCAGTGGGGAGCCTGCTGAGTAGGGAGCCTGACTCCATCCCAGAACCTTGGGATCATGACCTGGGCGGAAGGCAGATGCTTAACTGACTGAGCCACCCAGGCGCCCCCTTGCTGAAATATTTTAAAGCCAACCCCAGATAGATCATTTCACATATAAAGACTTCAGTAAAGTAACAACTTGGGCAGAAGATCAAAATATTTAGAACTGACAGTATTTAAAAGATGAAAAAAAAGTGATCACCAGTTACCTACGTTTGGGGCATTCCAGAGCTCATCCCTATCCCCTACATTTTGAAACAGGTAGATTTAAAAATAAAACTATGAATGTCAAGCAATAGTGAAACTAAAACATTTCTGCTACAAAGCCTGAGTGCAAGTTCCCCATCCGCCACATGCGTTCCCGTGCACTGTTTGTGTGAGCAGATGTCCTCTGAGGCTTAGGTCCCAGCACTCATGCAGGAAACCTGTGCGCCCTCCTCACCCCTGCCAGGGGGCATTTAACAAATCGTAAAGGTACTTCTGGTTGTCATGCTGGGGGAGGGGTGCTACCGGCATCAGCGGGGTCTGACTAGGGGTGCTGCTAACATCCTACTGTGCACAGGGCAGTCCCCAAAATAAAGGACTGTCTGTCCCCAACCACTGAGCTGGAGAAACCCTGGTTTAGGACGCTGGGAGATGGTGTTTTATCACTAATCTCTTCCCTGAGGTTCTCCCTTAATTTGCGGGGAATTGCTAAATGGACAGTGATGGGGGGGGGGGGGGGGCTGGGGAGGCAGACACAAATAGCTTTGACTGGTGTTGACATTTGCCAGTAAACACTTACTTTCTAGAAAATTCCAAATGAATGACTTCATTCAGATTTTTTATTCTATCAGTTGTATCCCCAAGGATTATTTCAGAAGTTTGTACAACAAAATATGTATAGGGTTTCCGCTCTGCTTACCAGGAAGTCAGACTCCCTCCCAGGCAAGCGGATGTGAAACCTTTCCACTTCTGGAGAGCTTCCAGAAGCCAAACAAGGCCAGGACTGTTTTAGCGGCAGCTTCTGCGTGCGTGCGGATGGAAAGGGAAGGAACAAAACTTGGAGCTGAAGGGGGGGAGGTGGAGAGGGTCGTGCAGGAAAATGACTTTTTCATGGTGATTGTCCAGGAGGAGAATGCTGAATCAGTGTGGCTGCTGAACCTTGAAAGAGAGTGAGGACCCGATGCTGCTGTGCGCTGGGCGGCCCAGACCATCTGGATAAGTCAGGGTTCTCAGCGTCGAGGACCCCAGAGTCAAGGCAGCAGAGAGGGACGTGGCCACAAGTAATTGTGTGGCAGGACCACAACTTATCGGTGTTATCATTGGGGTCCAGGAGCCCTAGGCCTGATATAACCCTGTGGCTTGTTTCTTTCCAGATCGATCATTTAGAACGTGGATGTGTGGGGTAACATGTCCAGTGTGTCCGAGGAGAGAAGAAAAAGGCAGCAGAACATTAAGGAAGGACTGCAGTTTATACAGTAAGGGCTTGACTCGTACCTGCGTTCGCGGCACATGGTGCAGCTGACCCTCAAACAACGTGGGGCGAGGGGGTACAGACCGCCCCCCCCCACCAATTTAAAGTCCACATATAACCTTTGACTCCCAAAAATGTAACTACTGATAGCCTACTGGTGACTGGAAGCCTGACCAATAACATAAACAGTCAATGAACACATTTCATACGTTATATGTATTATTTCTGTTTTAAGGTAAAGCAAGCTGGAGAAACAAAGTGGTAAGGAAGTCATAAGGAAGAGAAAATACATTTACAGTACTGTATTGTATTTGTTGAAAAAGAGAAAGTTATATAGGTGGACCCACGCAGTTGAAGCCCGTGTTGTTCGAGAGGTCAACTGTACTTTTTATATTGGATTAAGAAGTCTTTTTTTTTTTAAGATTTTATTTATTTATTTGACAGAGAGAGATCACAAGTAGGCAGAGAGGCAGGCAGGGAGAGAGGAAGAAGCAGGCTCCCCGCTGAGCAGAGAGCCCAATGCTGGGCTCGATCCCAGGACCCTGAGCTGAAGGCAGAGGCTTCAACCCACTGAGCCACCCAGGCGCCCCTGATTAAGAAATCTTAAATCTGGTTTATAAGTGCCCTTAATTCAGGTCTGAAATGAGGTATTTTTATGCAGCAATAGTTTTTGCTCTTATACTTTTGATTTCTTGTTCTGAAGTGTATCTTACTGTCCCTGATTTTTAGAACTAAAATCCTTCAGTGTCTCTGAAAATGTTAAACTGAGAGGAATTGGTACCTAATCCCATCAGAACACTTCTGAAGACTGGAAAGTGACTGAGAATGAACTTGTATGCAGGGCTTTTATAATCAAACATTTCTGCTAAGAAGCTTGGGCTTTAACTAGCCTTCTCGAGGGTGGCAGAGCATGGCGGGGATGTATAGTCCGGGGCCCGGGCGGACTTGTCCCGGCGGAGGGGCCTCCATGTTCTTCCCGGGAAGGAGACCACCTTCTCTGTATACAGTGACTCAGTCACAACTCTTAGTGGTTCATTGCTATTTCACAGATTTTTTGGTATTTGAGGAAGTAAGCCTTCTTTTAGTAGAGGTAGGTTGGAGAAGAAAAGTGTTTCACTTACTAAAGAGAACATAAAGGAAGAGTTATAGATTCTTCTTTCCCCATACCTACCTTATATGTGAGTGGTGGTGTTAAAAGAGAGGTAGGTCTTTCAGATGTGCTTTGAACCTGCGGCAAGCTAATAGAACCTGTTTTACAATGACTTCTGGATCAAGGAATCCTGATAAGAGCCCAATAATTACAGTTACTTGGTTTCTTCTTCCTAGGTCACCACTGTCATACCCAGGAACACAGGAACAGTATGCGGTAATGATGGGGAACGTCTGCCTAAAAGCTCTGCAAGTAGCCTGAGAACTATCACATTTAGTGGGGGTTGGCCGACCATGGCTTTGTGGGCCGAATGTGGCCCGTTGTCTGTTACTATGAATAAAGTTTTATTGGAGCCCAGCCACACCTATTTGTTAATATATTATCTGTGGCTGTTTGCATGACATATGGTAGCCGAGACAGAGACTGTCTGGCCTGCAAAGCCTGAAACATTGACTCTCTGGGCGCTTAGAGAGTTTGCCGGTCTTATGCACATATGAGACAACGGTATTTGTTGGGACAGGTGGACAGTTATCCTGTATTGTCTTTCCTCCAGGAGGGTAGTTTACACTAATTTTTCTTCTGAGACCTTTGAAAAATACCATTAGCCTCCCTCTTAGCTCATTGGAAATAAGGGGAACGGATTATGTCGCAAAGGAAAGTGCACACGCGCTCTTAATTTAGGAGAAGAGAGGATCTAACAGGAGTAGAGGGTGCCTGGATCCTAAGAGGGGAGAGTGAGAGATGAAGCTAGTTGGAAACACAGTGAAAGCCCGGTTCCCTGGGTCTTGGACTAAAGGCCCTGGTATGGACTGTTCGTTCACGTGTGGCTTCTTGTCTCTGTTTTGATCCTTCTAAATGTTCCTTCTTTTTCTCTGCCTCTCTCTCTCTCCCTCTTCTCAGTTTCCTTCTCTGCCTTTTTCCTTCTTCCTTCCCTCCCTCTCTTCAAACAGATGTACAATCAGTAATATGGCTCGGAAATACTCAGAACAATCCGTTCATTTTACAGTTCATTTTCTAGTCCTGACATTTGGGACGGGGTTCCCGAGAGATGAAGTGGCAGGTCACAAGTCACCTCCCTTATTAAAGGTTGATCTGTCCAGTGTTCTTTACTACCTTTGTCAGCTTAGACAGGAATTTTGCAAAACGAGACTGAAGACTTGAATATTTGTCTGTTCTTGTACTATTTATCTGGTCTTGACTTTTAAAAACATTAAAGCACTGATAGAAATCATGAAGGAACATATACTGAAACTTCAGAACTTTTATATATACCGAAAGGATGTGCATACTACACTTCCTTTGTGAGGAAAAGGTTTACCTTCCACTCCCCAATCTGTAATTGACTTGAGTGAACATTTACAAAAGAGGAAATACAATGGTCCATAAAAATGTGGGACATTATTTGCAACTGATGAATCCTAAAATTCTACCTCTGAAACAAACAAAAAAAGGTACAGAAACAACAACAACAACAAAATGTGAGAAATTGTTGGTAATCAGACATCCACATAAGAAAGGGGACAGTTTTTCACGTAGCAATCGGTAGGGGTTTTATGTGTACACATGCACAGATGCACACATCCTACCCCGTTTTGGGAGGGGGGTGCCATGAAGGAAACTGCTAGATGTGTTCAGTGTTACTGCCCCTTTGGAAGGCAGTTCAGAAATACTGGTCAGAAACTTACAATGCTCTTTCTTTGTGACCTAGAGTTTCCCCTTGTAGGACTTTCTCATAGGCACAGAGTTGGGGATGTGAACAAATACTTTGCTGCATTTCTCTCCATGAGAAATGGAATTTCCTCTTTAAAAAGTGAGCAAGATGAAGCCCTTGCTGAGATGGCGGCAGGTTCTGGGTTCCCAGTTTCTTAGAGCTGTGTTTCTTGTTCTGTTTCATCAAAGGCTCAGGAAGTTTTGGTACAAAAATGATAATTTCCTTAAACCTAAAACTTGTTCCGTAAAGGGCTTCAAGTGGTCCCTTTCTTTTTTTAAGGTATATTTACGTGCTCTTGTGAGAAATCTTTTTAATGAAGGCAATGATGTTTATCGGGAACGTGATTGGAACAACTCAATAAGCCAGTACACAGAAGCTTTAAATATCGCTGGGTATGCAAAGTCTGAAGAAATTGTCATCCCTAAAGAAATAATTGAAAAGCTGCATATAAATCGTATTGCTTGCTATTCTAACATGGTGAGTTGTGATTTCTTTTAAAACAGCGTTTCTAGAGAGAAAAAGACATTTTCAATGATATAGTACATTAAAAGTCAATTTTCTAATTTCTGTTTTGAAGAAAGACATTACTGACGCCTTTAGAGTGGCTTGAGGCTTTGAAAAATCAGCTTTGGCTAAATGTTTAGGGATTTTAGAAATACCCTGTTTCTTGGACTGGTCCTTGGAGTTGCCATGTGAGTCTAGCTTCTGGGCTGTGTCTGCTTGTAACAGAAATTGATGCCGGAAGACACAGGTGTTCACAGATTTGTTTTCCGTAGTGGATTTTTCATCGGCTAGCTGTTTGGGAGTTACATTTCCAGGTGACTTTTTTTTTTTTTTTTTTTTTTTAAAGATTTGTTTTTTTGAGAGAGGGAGAGAGAGGGGGCATGTGCATGCCCATGGGGATGGGGGCTGGGCAGAGGGAGAACCTCTAGCAGACTCCCTGCTGAGCTTCGAGCCTGACATGGGGCTCAATCTCATGACTCTGAGATCAGGACCAAGCCCAAACCAAGAACCAGATGCCTAACCAGGGTAGCTAGCCAGGTGCCCCCTCCAGCTGACTTTTTTTTTTTTTTTTTAAAGATTTTTATTTATTTATTTGACGGAGATCACAAGTAGGCAGAGAGTCAGGCTGGGGCAGGGTTGGGGAGAAGGCTCCCCGCTGAGCAGAGAGCCCGATGTGGAGCTCGATCCCAGGACCCTGATATCATGACCTGAGCTGAAGGCAGAGGCTTTAACCCACTGAGCCATCCAGGTGCCCCCTCCAGCTGACATTTTCACGAGCTCTGCCAAAGGGTAACTAGTGGAAAGAGTAGGACAGGAAAGTGACACTTGAGGCATCAACTGTGTCTGAGAAGTTTTATTTCCTGAAGATCTGGGGCCTTTCTGGTCAGATTTTAATGTTTATCTGATCCGGAGGTTGGGTACATGGAGAGTGATCTTATCTGTACTTTTGCATATTTGAAATTTCGCAATGAAGATAATTTTCAGAAAGAAAAATGATACTACAGACTCAAGAGTTTAAAAGGGTTGGGGGTAGCAGTCTGGGTCTCTATGGGTTTGCATTTGCAGGAAGCCACCAGTGTAAGAAATGAGCTATGGTTAACTTTTCTCTGGTCTCACACCCCAGGGTTTCCACGATAAAGTTTTAGAGGAGTGTGACGCTGTCCTCAGTTTAAATGCCAGTAATTGCAAAGCTCTCTATCGGAAATCAAAGGCTCTCAGCGACTTGGGAAGGTACAGAGAGGCTTACGACTCTGTAGCGAAGTGCTCCTTGGCGGTGCCTCAGGTACGGATCTCGTGCTTCGGTTCGTTGTTTTACGTCGTAACCGTCTTCTTGCTTCCGGGTGGACAAGTGGCATTGAAAGAGTTAACATTTCCAGCCAGCTGTCCGCATGCTCAGTTGGAGCACTGAGAAAGCACTCGGAAAGCAAGCGTCTGGACAAAATAGGTTCATTGCTTTTCTGCCTGTTCGTCATCACAGTCCGTATATAGAAGCCTCCATTAATCTTATTTTCGTTGTTCTCACACCCCCCCCAGGATGAACATGTAATAAAACTAACTCAAGAACTAGCTCAGAAATTGGGATTTAAGATAAGAAAAGCGTACGTCAGGGCTGAGGTAAGCCAGAGTTCTCTCCAGGAGGGATTTTCATTTTGTTTTGTAACTTAGAGCCAGTTCTGTTTTTAACTTGATTTTCTTTTCTTTCTTTCTTTTTTTTTTTAAATTCATGTCTTTATTTTCTTTCAGCTTTCATTAAAATCAGTTCCTGGGGATGGGGCTGCCAAGGTAAAGTGATTCCTTTTGTAAGACTCTTAGCTTTTTGTTAAAAAAAAAAAAGAACAGATAGAAGCATTGGCAGTTCTGCTTTTAATATTTTTGGTTTGCATCTATTTTTGAAGGCTTTTTGTTCCTCAGACACATAATTGGCCAGAGCTTCCTGTCCTATAAAAAGAAACAAACAGTTCAAGTAATATCTTTTAACCAGCGTTTCCTGAAGGCCAGTGGAGCGTTTTCCAGGATGTTCATAGATATTAGGTTTTCTTAGAAAAAGTGGCTCAGGGCCACTTAACTAATTTGGGGAGTCACTGAGTTTAATACAATGAACAAGTTGTTTTTTTAAAGGTAAGTCTTCTTGGAGCAGTTAGGATGCCATTGTGATTTGGGGAGTGAGCGGTGGAGGGACTAGTCCCTCTGGAACGGGCATGGTCCTAAGGATCTGTTGAGAAATAGTGTCCACAAGCAGCAGGCAGTGGTGCCCCTAGACCAGCCCTGCTTAGCCTCGTGGCCCTGAACGTCCCATTTGTTTCTTGGATCTCAACTGGAAGGAAGTCCGCTTTCTGTGGGAACTTGCGCTGCTTTCTTAGAGGGACGTGGACAAGACGGCTTGTAGCCTAGAACCCTGCCGATACTATGATCTGCTCTCTGGTTTAATTTCCAGGCTTTGAACTGTTCTGTGGAAGATATCGAGCCAGGTACGTTTTCACCTGTCCTCTTTATCTAGAAAGTGACAGCTTTAGACACTGCGTACCTCGTAGTGTTGTCAGATAAGATTCCCGTGTGGTTAGTATTAAAGCAAGAATCGTTTTGAAAACGACCTTTGGCTGCTGGCTGTGCGGGTAAGGGATGGATTTTACTGGAAGTCAGTAGGCGGCCCCTGAGTACCTCTTGTGGCCCCTGCCAGCATCTCACAGCTCTGGCCAGAAGGGGCCCGGGCACCGTGAGGAACATGCATACGTTTTTACAATGGGATATGTTTATTCCTGGGTAAAGCAAATCACTTTTAGAATTCTTTTTACCCTTTGATTTGAATTTCTTTACCTCTGTCTCTCCATTTATTTTTATAATCGCTTTCCTAGTGTCCCCTAGCTCTGCACTTTTTCTCTTACTGCCTCTTGACGCTCGTCTTCTGCGGGTCCACTGAGGGCAAGTGCATGCGTTTCTGTCCGTGTTACAGATTTGTTGACTCCGAGGCAGGAAGCCGTTCCCGTTGTCTCTGTGCCTGCATCTGGCTTCTCTCACCAAGTGGGAAGTGAGCTGGCCTCCGTCCCCATGATGCCCTTAACTTCCGTTTTGCCGCTGCAAGTGGAAGAGAGCTCCCTGCCATCGACCGTGTTGGCGAACGGAGGGAAGACCCCCTTCACGATGCCGGAAGCATTTTTGGATGATGGAGATATGGTCCTTGGAGATGAAATAGATGACCTTCTCGATTCAGCCCCTGAAGCCAATGAAACTGTTATGGTAAATGTCAATGTTACTCTTCTCTTTTGAAATCAGGCCTCATTTTTATTTATCTGTTACTACTATTTTTTTCTTTTTTTAAAAAATATTTTTTATTTTATTTATTTGACAGAGAGAGAGAGATCACAAGTAGGCAGACAGGCAGGCAGGAGGGGGGGAGGTGGCAGGAAGCAGGCTCCCTGCCGAGGAGAGAGCCCGATGAGGGGCTTGATGCCAGGACCCTGAGATTATGACCTGAGCCGAAGGCAGAGGCTTAACCCACTGAGGCACCCCACGTTACTATTATTTTTTAGAGAGAGGGTGAGCGGGTTGGGCGGGGGAAAGGCAGAGGGAGCAGGAGCGACAGTCTTAGGCGGCTCCATGTTCAGCTCCTCTGCAGGGCTTGATCCTGCGACCCTGAGATCATCATGAACTGAGCCGAAATCAGGAATTGGATGCTTAACCAACTGAACCATCCAGCCGCCCCAGGCTTAATTTTTTTAAAAAATTGCTGTATAACTGTATTTTCAGTATTATCTGTAGGCTAAACTTTGGGTCTCTTACCTTAAAAATGACTTTTGTCCTTCTCTGGTGGTACCAGGCTCATGTGGTTATTTTTTCAATAAAATAGGAATGCTGATCTAGTGATGACCCAGTTTTCCTCAACACCTATTGGAATCACATAGCATGGAAAGGGTGCATTTGAAATTCTGAAAAAGAGGGGTGACTGGCTGGCTTAGTCGGTTAAGTATCTGTCTTCAGCTTGGGTCATGATCCCAGGGTCCTTGGATGGAGCCCTGCTTGCTTGTGCACATGCATTCTCTCTCTTTCTCTCTTTTTCTTTTTTAAAAGATCTATTTATTTATTTGACAGAGATCGCAAGTAGGCAAAGAGGCAGGCGGTGGGGGGGGAGCAGGCTTCCCACTGAGCAGAGAGCCCAATGCGGGGCTCGATCCCAGGACCCAGGGATCATGACCTGAGCCGAAGGTAGAGGCTTAAACCCCCTGAGCCACCCAGGTGCTCCTCTCTCTCTCTTAAATAAATACATACATACATACATAAATAAATCCTTTTAAAAATAAGTGAAATCCTGAAAAAGAATAGGCATTTTGATATTTAAAGAAAAATATGTCTTTTGGATTAAGGGCTTGAGGGATAATGCCTCAGGGCAATTGTAAAACCAAGGCCAGATCTGGCCCCAGGCTGCTGCTTGTCTGGCCTCCGACCTAAGAATGGGGGGTTGGGGGGGTGCTTACAATTTTAAATGTTTGGAAGGAAAAAAAAAGGGAGAACAGTATCTTGTGACACAGGAAAATGATATGAACTTCGTATTTCAGGGTCATCAATAAAGTTTTATTGTTCGTATTTCAGGGTCATCAATAAAGTTTTTTTGGAACCCAGCCACGGCCGTCCACTGAAGTAGTTATCTGTGGCTGCCTTTGCATTGCAGCCGCATAGTGGAATAGTTGAAACAGACACCGTGGTGGGCACAGCCTCAGATACTTAACGTTGAGCCCTTGGCAGAAAAAGTTTACTGACCTCTGCCATAAAGTATATTGAAATAGCGGCAGTGGCAGCAACAGTCAGAGGAGGGGGAAGAGGCGGAGAAATTCAGGGCCAGTTTCAGTGCGGCTGAAGTAGAGGAAGAACAGGGTAGAGGGCAGGCACCCTGGGCTTTGCGTCTTCCCACTCTGGTCTTTTTTCTTTTTTTTTTTTTTTTGAAGAGTTTATTTATTTATTTGACAGACAGAGATCACAAGTAGGCAGAGAGGCAGGCAGAGAGAGAGGAGGAAGCAGGCTCCCCGCTGAGCAGAGAGCCCGATGTGGGACTCGATCCCAGGACCCTGAGATCATGACCCGAGCCGAAGGCAGCGGCTTAACCCACTGAGCCACCCAGGCGCCCCTTCCCACTCTGGTCTTCAGCAACTTGCTTCATCTCCGGTTTCCTGGTCTCTACCGTGGCCATCAGGGTAGGATGTATCTAGGAAACTCTAATGGTTAACATAGATAGTATGTAACTTTCCTCTCCGTAAACTGTCACAGTGAGCAGGGAGGAGAGAGTCAGCCTTCCATTTGTCCTGGTGAGATGGTACCTTCACATCCCCAGGAGGGACCGTCCAGGGTTTCTGGCTTCTGCAGCAACCTTCGCTTGAGAGCCTTCCTTCCTCCCCAGCCCCCCACACTACTCCTCTGGAATAAGGCCCCTTCTTAGGAGTCCCACGGTAGGGTGAAGGAAAGAAATCAGAGGGAAAGGAAATGGGAATGAAACATCTGGCTTGAAACAGTACCGTCATCACATCTTGATCCTTTTTGAAAAGTGGTCTTGGGAGTGTCTTGGGGGTGGTTCAGTGGTTTAAGCCTCTGTCTTCAGTTCAGGTCATGATCTCAGGGTCCTGGGATGGAGCCCCACATTGGGCTCTCTGCTCAGCAGGGAGCCTGCTCCCCCCCCCCCGCCTACTTGTGATTCTTTCTGCCAAATAAATAAATAAAATCTAAAAATACACAAAAATATATATTATATAAATATTTTATATTATATTAATATAAACATATATATTTATGTATTTATATAATTTCATAAGTATTTTATATTTATATGATTTTTATATTTATATTTATATTTATATAAAATAAATATATAATATATATTAATATATAATATATATAATTAATATATATAATATATGTGTTCTTTTCTTTATATATATCTATATATATAAAGAAAAGTGGTCTTTCAAAGAACTAAGCTCTATATCCTAGATTCTTCTACGGAATCTTGATTTTGATTTCAACTTTGTTACATAATTGCCCAGTGTAAGACTTTGTGCCTGTGTGCTGATGTTCAGAGCAGTTCAGCCTACTTGTAACTGAGTTTCCTGGATTTTAACAGACTCTTTTTTTCTTCTCTAGCCATCAGCATTAGTCAGAGGAGCCCTCCAAGCAGCCAGTGTCCCCCCCAGCATACCCTTCTCGGCATCTCTCTTGGGCACCTTGCCCATCGGTGCGAGGTATGCTCCTCCGCCCTCCTTCTCAGAGCTGTACCCACCTTTGACTTCATCCTTGGAAGATTTCTGCTCTTCTTTAAATTCATTTTCAATGAGCGATGCCAAGCGAGGTAAGAATCGAGCCATTCATGTAAATAATCGCAGTTAATTTTTTTAAAAAAAGACAACCTGTTTTTGGCAGTGATTTAACTCTAGGTAGTTGGTACTTGGATTATTTTCAGGGTGGCTGAAAACTCAGTTTTCAGTTTTAACTGGCCTGGCCTGAATCGTGTGCCATTCAGGAGCTGGAGAAGCATAGGAATACACAGGGTTGTACGTGGCACTCGTTTTTGTTTGCTTTCTTAAACAAGACAGCGTGTTAAGCGGGCTGTCTATTGTTTGGGGGGGGCAGGGCACAGAATGACTTTTACTGTTTCCGGCAAGGAAGGAGTACTCCATCTGAGAGGGCCTTAAAGACAGGCTATCCCTTTTAAATTCTGAACGAGGCACATAGTTAAGAGTAATTTCCAGTGAAGACTTTTCAGAATTAGACTTCTAGAATTCGAGTTTCCTGTTTCAGACTCCATTCTTAGAGGTCAACGGACTGCCCGGTATCTTAGTTTTTACAAGGGGTTGCTGAGTGTTTAGTCTGACTCCCGTTTCTGTAATTCCGGGTTTGATATATACTTTAAACAGTAATGATAACAATCTTTCATATTTTTTCCAAGGCGCTGTTACGTGGTTAGAGAAAAATCACAATGATTAATTTCAAGAGATTGATACCTGAAAAACTTAAATTTGTGTGAAACAGAAGGGCAGAGAGCGAATAATTGAGTGGTAGACTGAGACAAAGAAAGTCATCGCGTCCTTACTAATTTCCTTAATGTGAAGAGTTCTGGCTTTGTACTTTGAAAAGGAGAGGCTCTTTTCCCTTTTGGAGTATGATTGATTTTCATAGTCTTTTTAACTGGTCCTGCTCTGTAGGCCCTGCTTTAGCTTATGGCTCCGAAAACAGCTCTTTATTTAAGTTTGTCTACCGGTTGTGTGTGCCCTTGGTTTCCAGAGGGAGGTCCCCTGCCCAGTCTGGGAGTCGAGAGCGAGCAGAAAAGTTTGGAACGGGGATGGGGAAGTAACGTGGGGAAGTCGGGGAAGTGGTAGTCAGCCCCTGAGCCCTGATGTTCTTATCACATGATTAGAATGAGAAGGTCTGTTGAAGTGTTTTTATTATTTTAGATCTGTCCACCTCAACTTCTAGAGAGGGAACAGCGCTTAGCGGCAGTAATTCCTCCCTTTTACTTGTAAGTGTCACTTCCTCTTTTGTAAATACGTCGTTGCTTAAACTTGAACATAGGCCTTTTGCTTATGTAACTGACTTACTTGAATGGACGTGCTGGGGGAAATAATGCTAAAATAAGACTCTCCTGGGACATCCAGTCGTAAATGCTCTGTGTTTAAGCTGGGTCTGTTGCAGACCCTGAAAGAGGCTGTAGCACAGCAGAATCAAAAACAGGGGAGCTGAGATCAGGGCGGATAAAGATCGCACGCTGTCGTGCTGTCAAGCAGAACGGTTACCTGTTACTTTCAACAACTCGCAAGGAGGATCAAAGGCAGTGGGGGAGGGGCCTAGAGACCCAAGGAGAGGAAACCGAAGAAACCGTTTTCTTATATAGAAGCGCAGCAAGGACAGACTAGCACTGATTTCAGCGGAGGAAGAATTTTTTTTTTTTCTACAAATTTGTTTCCTTCTTTAGTGATAGTGCAATATTTGTTGGCTGTTTTTTTTCCCCCTGTTTTTTGTTTTTTTGTTGTTGTTCTTCTTGCAGATGAATGGACCAGGCAACCTGTTTGCTTCTGAGAGTTTCCTGGGAATTTCAAGTCACCCCAGAAATGACTTTGGAAACTTTTTTGGAAGTGCAGTTACTAAACCACCTTCATCAGTGACCCCCCGACATCCCCTTGAAGGAACCCATGAACTGAGACAAGCATGTCAGATCTGTTTTGTTAAATCAGGTCAGGACCAAACAAAGGCGCTGATGGTATTAATAAGTTAGTACATAGTCTGAGAGTTCTTAGGAATTAGTAAATACGCATGGAAAACACCAGCTACTGTGATTTTTTTCATCTCTACTTGAGGTTTTTGTGTTTGTTTTTTAAAGATTTTATTTATTTATTTGACAGAGAGAGACAGGGAGAGAGGGAACACAAGCAGGGGGAGTGGGAGAGGGAGAAGTAGGCTTCTCGCGGAGCAGGGAGCCAGATGTGGGGCTCCATCCCAGGACCCCACGGTCATGACCTGAGCCGAAGGCAGACACTTAAAGACTGAGCCACCCAGGCGCCGCTGTCCCTCTTTGAGTTTTTTCTTAGCAAGCAGCAATTACTGATTTGTGCCCATTGGAGTCGAATAGGATAAGTCTGCTCTTATTTGATATGATTTCATTTATAGAATTATATGGAATGCAATATCTACCTGATTTTGAAAATCTCGAAATTTTTTGAGATTCTTTATGTTCCTCGTACATGTTTAAGAGTGTGGTCATTTTCTTTTTTCTTTTTTTAAAGATTGATTTGAGAGACAGCAAGAATGGGGGTGGGGAGAGGCAGAGGGAGAAACAGGTTTCCTGCTGAGCAGGGAGCACAGTGATGGGGGGCTCCATCCCGGGACCCTGAGATCACAACCTGAGCTGAAGGCAGACGGTTAACCTAACTGAGCCACCCAGGCACCCCAAGAATGGGATCCTTTTCAAATAAAGCAAGAACTAGAGTAAAAGCATTCTAACACCAGTATTTGATGTAATGTTTATAAAATTAAAGTCTTTTCGTTGATTTGTTTCATATCTTTACCCATTAAGTCAGGTGCTAGAAACACAGTTTATCCTAAACTGGACTCAAATTCATTTCCTTTCTTAGTTGTGTATTTAACTTTAGCATAAGAAGCCATCAGAATTTCTGCCCTCATAGTTAAATAATGGTCTCTTTTGGGGCCACTGGTGTCGAATAAAACTTTGTATTCTCTGACAGCAGTTAAGAGGCACAAATTACTTCAGTAGCTTATTTACATTTGGGAATTATAAAAATGGGATTTTGTGGGAATGTAAGAATCAGTATCCATCTGTTCACATCTGCTTGTAAATGTGCCTGTGAAATGAAACGTTACTTTTTGTGCCTTTGAGCAATCCTTCTTCACGTCTTTTCCAGGCCCGAAGTTAATGGATTTCACTTACCATGCTAATGTGGATCATAAATGTAAGAAAGATATTTTAATTGGTAGAATAAAGAATGTTGAAGATAAATCATGGAAAAAAATACGTCCAAGACCAACAAAAACAAATTATGAAGGCCCATATTATATATGTAAAGGTAACGTACTATAATTACTTAATTGGCATGCATGACATAAGTGATCAATTATTTGCTACATTTATTCTAATGGTTCCCATATTCCTGTTACCAGAAGTGTGTAGGTTGAGTTAACAGCAAGTGCCTTGGGTTGAGACATTTGTATTCTTTTCTCTTCTTTTTATGTTGGTTTTTAACTTCTTTTTTTAATATTTTATTGTAGAGAGAGAGTAAGCAGGTGTGAGTGGGGGGTGGGGCGGGTTGGGGGAGAGAGAGAGAGACAGAGAGGGAATCTTATGTAGACTCTCGCTGAGTATAAAACCCAGTACAGGACTCGATCCTGTGACCCTGAGATCATGACCCAAGCCAAAATCAGTAGTCAGCTGCTTAACCTGCTAAGCCATCAGGCGCCACATTTTCTCAATGTTGATGGACACAGGCTCTGACCATATTCCCCACAGAAAGCCATCTTGCACTTGACGTTCCCTGACTTAATGTAAACAGAATCAGAACGCTGAACTAAGGCTTTGAGAAGTTTACTCTTCTAGGATGCTTTTGAGAGAAGTTCGTGGATTCATTTTTGTCAGATCACTTCCTCTGAATGGGCTTCGAATGTCCTGAAGTGATTTTTTAAACTTTGGCGGAACACATGCGGGCATCAGAGCCTTTTCCCCCATCAGAGATTAAACAGTAATTCAGGCTCATGGGCTGTTGTTTCAGGGTTAAAACCTGCCCCCCCCTCCCAACAGTGAGATGCGTGTCCTTGCTTAAAGGCTGTCCGCGAGTTGTTCCAAGAAACTCACAGGGTGCCCTAAACGTATCTGGTAGTCACTGGTTTTGAAAAACCAGTGGCCACGTTTTCTCCGTCATTCAGTTGTCTGTCTTTCTAGACGTGGCCGCTGAGGAGGAATGTAGGTACTCTGGCCACTGCACGTTCGCCTACTGCCAAGAAGAGATCGACATCTGGACGCTGGAGCGGAAAGGAGCGTTCAGCAGGGAGGCTTTCTTTGGTGGCAATGGGACGATCAACCTCACCGTATTCAAACTTCTCCAAGAGCATCTTGGGGAATTTATATTCCTTTGTGAGGTACTGTCTCCAAACCTTATTTTCTACTGTAGAATCGGTGAGAGTTTCTGACTCGCGAGCCCAGAAGTAGAAAATGCCGAGCGCTGGTCTGGCCATATGGGGACCATTCACTCAGCCTCTGGCCGTTACGACTAGGATCCAAAAGGATACAAAACCCCCTCATTTTTAATATCTATCAGTAGAAGTGTGTAATGTATAACTATGTGCAAAAGTATGGTACAAAAGTTCTGTTTTGCATTACGCTGTTGTGGTAACTCTTCTTCTCTGTCTGTTCCAGAAATGTTTTGATCATAAGCCTAGAATGATAAGTAAAAGAAATAAAGATAATTCTACTTCTTGTTCTCACCCGGTTACAAAGCATGAGTTTGAAGACAATAAGTATGTTGGTAGTTTCTAATTTTTATAGTGACGCAATAGATTCTGTTTTTAGATCCAAATACAGCCAGAGTAGTATCTCCATAGGCATTTTAGGCCTGTGTTTTTGTTGTTGCTGTTTTGAAAGATGATGACTGTTTAAAGATGTCTCTTAGTATATTTGCTGGGAATTTTTAAAGGGATTATTAAATTGATATTTAATACAGAAAAGCATTATTGATTTGTAGCCCCTTATGACAAGGATTTAATATCTTATGGCTTAATGTCTAGTTATCCTCCCCCCTCCATTAATCCAAGAGTTGTGTAAAGTGATTTTTTTTTTTGAGAAAGATTTCAGATGTATTTTCAGTCTAGAACTTGACCTGATGTACATATATATATTTTTTGTTTGTTTTCTTTTGGAGAAACCGTGGCAGAACAATAAAATATCACTCCGTTTGTATCTCAGGTGCCTTGTCCACATTTTACGAGAGACAACGGTAAAATACTCCAAAATACGCTCTTTTCACGGCCAGTGTCAGCTTGATTTATGTCGACATGAGGTTCGATACGGCTGTTTAAGGGAAGATGAGTGCTTTTATGCACATAGTCTTGTAGAGCTGAAAGTTTGGATATTACAGAACGAAACAGGTAGGTTTGTGCGTGGAGAGACGTCGCCTTGCAAACCAAGAAACAGACTCCTCCCTCCAGAGACCACCCTGGTCCCCAGGGGGCGGGCGGGGGGATGGATGGAAAGGGGACGGGGATGAAGGCGCGCGCTTTTGGTGAGCTCAGGGGGATGGAATGAAGCACACACTGGATGGTGTGCCAGGAAATAACGGAACCCTGTAAACAAATCTGGAATTGGAAAGAAAACCCAGAAAACTTAAATGAAACCCAAAGGTCTCTTCAAAAGCACACAGGCTTTGGCAGAGCCCCGTCGCAGACTTTCCTCTGTCATCGTGATGTGGTGACATCACTGCTGATTTTATCCTTAGCTGTAAACTGTCACCGTTCATTTCTGGAGTGGCTTATTTTGAGTGCAGCCCCAGGTGGTGACTTGCTGGGACCAGTTCACTCACGTAGCCTGCTTTTGTGAGGAACAGCGATTCCTCCGAGGGCATCAGGAGCTGCGTTTGTAAATAATCCGTGGTGGAAAACAGCGACGTGACAGGCATTCGTCGCTGGTGGGGGCTTGTGCTAGTGGGGGACAAGGAGGGAATCGAGTCTGTGGTCGGACTGGTGGACTGTCCATGCGCAGAGGGGGAACCTAAAGGAAGGCTTGTACATTTCCAGGTATCTCACATGATGCTATCGCCCAAGAATCTAAACGGTATTGGCAGAATTTGGAAGCGAATGTACCTGGAGCTCAGGTATTTTCTTTCTTTTTTTTTTTTTTTTAAAGCTTTTATTTATTTATTTGACAGAGAGAGATCACAAGCAGTCAGAGAGGCAGGCAAAGAGAAGGGGGGAAGCAGGCTCCCCAACAAGCAGAGAGCCCGATGCGGGGCTCAATCCCAGGACCCTGAGATCATGACCTGAGCCGAAGGCAGAGGCTTTAACCCACTGAGCCACCCACGTGCCCTCACTGACTTATTCTTAATGTGAAAAAAATCCCAAATTTTAGTTGATCATCATTAAAAAAAGCAAGTATCCTGTAATACCTGCCAAGCCTATAGGAGTCAATTCTCTTATTCAGTTTAATTGGCAAAACAGTTTGTCCTTGGGCTTTGGGGAACCTGGGAGTGAGGGACATGGACCGTGTCTGTGGCTGTTTTCCCATCCGGCAACACTGCTGTATCCACTGCCTCCCCAGGTCCCCCTCCCTCCCCCACAATAAAATCCGAATTATCACCCTCCAGAGCTGACATTCCTACAGTGAGTTTTGGCATCTGTAATCTCTTACCATTCTCTTGCGTTGGGGGGAGAATTGGAGATTTAGGTATGTACTCAGTGTCTCTGGTTGTGTACATTAACGGCCAACTCATCATACCAGAGAGTCCCAGAAATCATGTGTTGTCACGAGAAAAGAGATGCAGGGCAATTTGGTATTTTGTTCTCCGAAAACTGGCATTCTCTTAAAAGTAAAATTTGGGTTTTAATTGTTTCAGGTGCTTGGCAATCAGATAATGCCAGGATCTCTTAACATGAAGATAAAATTTGTATGTGCTCAGTGTCTGAGAAATGGCCAAGTCATTGAACCAGACAAAAACAGAAAATATTGTAGTGCAAAAGCAAGGCACTCGTAAGTAGTGGTGTGAGTGTGTCTGTGTGTGTGTGAGAGTGTGTGTAAACAATGCCAGTTTCATAATTCTCTGTTACATGGGTATAAAACCAAACGTAGACAAAAAAACGATTGACTTTGAAGAGAACAGAGCAAAAGTGGATCACGTAGGAGTAATTGCAAAGCGAAAGGGATTTTTACCATTTCGTAGAGAAGAATTCAACAAAATTTGGTAGTGTCTTTTCTGAATTGGATCAGTTCTTTGTTCAGGATTCCTAGGGAATGTCTGGTAACAAATACGGACAGGAAATGAAATGACAGAATTGGAAGGCATTTCTTTTAGAAGGGTTGAGAAAAAAAACAAAAAAATCTCTGGTCCTTCAGGTACGAGCATTGTACCTGTCCCTTTATATTATGCCTTGTGCCAGTGTGTCTTTGTTTTTTCTGAACTCCATGTTTCTTAGGTGGACCAGAGATCGGCGTGCGATGAGAGTGATGTCCATCGAACGTAAGAAGTGGATGAACATCCGTCCTCTCCCCACAAAGAAACAAATGCCTTTACAGTTTGATGTACATACGTAATTTTTAAGCCACTTTTTTTTTTTATTAGGCATTTCAAATCATTAGAAAGTAGTAGTGATTCAGATTGAAACTTGGAGCCCTTTCAATGCTCGTCGTAATACCAAAATTTTTAAATGGTCCTCTTGTTTTCCTTCCCCTTTTGTGTGTGTGGTTCTGTGACAATTTTCAGATTGACTGGGATTGTATGAGTTGCTCGGGACAAAGGAACTAGTCAGTGAACTCCAGAAGTAGTCACGGGCATGACCGACCTTATTTTTCAGATGAATTACTTTGGGAGGGAGTGGGAGGGATTTCATTTAAACTTCATTCCTAGACTTTGTCATCCAACTCGAGGCCTTCTGTTACTACAAATGCTATCGAGAAGTTTCTTTGACTCAAGCAGTGGATACTAGCTGAAAGAGACTCCACTTGTTAGGATTTTCTAAAAGTCACCCAAAAGAAAAATGGTCACTGTTCGAGGCACATCGTTCTTCAGAAACATTTGGAAAGGAAGTACCAGACCTGCTGAAAGTTAGGGTACTTTTTCGTTCACGAGGGGCATGTTTCTGCTCCATACCCTCTGCTGCCTTCTGTGGTCTTGAAGGTCTGAGCAGACCCTCTGAACCAGCCCTGGACTTGACTCTCCACGAGAGAGGGTCTGGAGGGAAGTCATTGTGTGAGCTAACAGAGACACTTGGAGCATGGACAGGCAGTAAATTTTTTTGCCCCGATGGCAGACAGGAGGAGAGAACCGTTTGCCTAGAGAAGCCGTGCAGGTGGCTTGCAGAGTCCCCTTGGAAACGATGCCCCCTCTGACTTGCCCGAGAGAGCTGAGGAAGAGGCAGGTTAATACCCCGTCACCCAGGGTACCTTGCATTTTGTGAACGTACCCAGGTTACAAGGTCAGGCTCTGAAGGAGGCAGTGTGCATGTTTCATCCACGGTGGTTTTACACTGGGGATCGGAGTGGTTTAATTGGTGGGCCTTGTAGACGGGGAAGAAGGTTTGTTGGAGCCACGGATATCTTAGGCTTGAAAAGAGGAGAGGATGGGTATACTCCTCATTCTTTTTTTAAAGATTTTATTTATTTCACAGAGATCACAAGCAGGCAGAGAGGCAGGCAGAGAGAGAGGAGGAAGCAGGCTCCCCGCTGAGCAGAGAGCCCGATTCGGGGCTCGATCCCAGGACCCTGAGACCATGATCTGAGCCCAAGGCAGAGGCTTAACCACTGAGCCACCCAGGCGTCCCATTCTCATTCTTTATTAAAATAAAGGCAGCTGAGGGCGATTCTAGTTAGCTCCCGGGACGACTGATTATTCTTTAATCTCAGGCGTGTTGCATTGCCTTGCACTGTGCCACTAGCTTATATCCTCTTTTTTTCTACCATACTAGGTATTGCTAAGGGATCCTTTTTCTAAAAGAAGAAATAATACTGTGTGTGTGTGTGTGTGTGTGTGTGTGTGTGTGTGTGTGTGTAGACAGTATGGTGAGGTGGATGGAAGGGGACTGGGCTTCAGAATCTGCCAGAAGGGCCCTGGTCACGTTACTCAGCCTCAGTTTGCTCACCTGTAAATGGGAATAATTGTGTCCTAGGGAAGATGACGTGCGCTGGTGTTATGTAAAAGCCCAGCACAGTAGCCGGCCTTTTCCTTTATCTTCTCTTCTCCCTGCTCCTTATCATTGAACTTGGAGAGACTGTGGTAAATGTTTCCCTAGTAATACCTGCCTAAGAACTTAATGGGGTTTCACTTTTTGCAGAGGATTGGAAGTGGTGGGGAGGGTGGCATTGACATTGGGCCAAGGGAGGAGACCTGCAGTATTCAGGGTGGCCCGACTGCTTTTAGATTTACAGCAGAAACTGACGCTAAGCCTCTGACATTACATAAACTGATACATAGGGCCAGCCTCTGTTGAAACACAAAGTGAGCTAACAGTTAGTAGTACTAGAATGCTCTATAAAGACAAGCATATTGCTATTTGAGAATGAGCTTGGTAACGGAGGTTTCCTTCATTCCTGCTCGTTGTGGATCTCAGGGCTGTCTCCATTCGGCTGACGGTGACCACCCTATTTTCCTCCCTGTGTCACCGCATTTGCTTAGTAAAAACACAAGGCAAATAAGCAGAAGAGATGTTATTTGAACGCTGTGTAACGAGATGGCCTGGCTCGTGTCATCCTTGTCTCCAGGCCATGCATATCGAATGCACGACGGCTGCGGTTCGCGGCTGGTATGAGTTATGTGAGGAAGCTGAATTCTGAGATTTTTCCTGACACCGTTTAGGACCCTTAGAGCAGTCTGCAGTTTCCTCATGACCTCCCAGGAGCTGACAGGGAGGTCTCGTGGGCATTAGGCAGGGAGAGCAGGAGCTGTCAGACTGAGAGGGGGCCAGAGAGCTGCTCTGTGGAGATCCAGTGCCCTGCTGCCTAAAAGCAGATACTCCGAATAAGGGCGTTTGTAGACATCTTCTTGTCGGAAAATATTCCACATCCTAGTTCCATCCTTTTTTTTTTTTCCTTTTGGAGATTTTACTTTGAAGGCTTTTGAGAGAGAAAGCTTAATATCATCTCATGTCTGTGGGGCTTAGAGCCAGTTTGAATTCATTCAGAGTCATCCTGTGTAATAATTGTGTCACTCAGTGTTAGCACAGATAATGACGCTCATTTCGCTTAAGTGTAAAAAGTAGGCAGTTTTACTAACTGTACCCTTGTCTTAAAGCCTATTCATGTATTTCTTTTTATACAGCTGTGCAATCATATTGCTTCCGGGAAAAAATGTCAGTATGTCGGGAACTGTTCCTTTGCTCATAGTCCTGAGGAGCGGGAAGTGTGGACTTACATGAAGGAGAATGGGAGTAAGTTGCCATCTTAACTGTGGCTTGAAGTCTGTGCAGTCAAGCTTGCTGCAAACTTGCCTTTCTCTCAGTATGTAAATGTGCCGGCTCCCCTCGAACCCAGAAAGCAGTTTGCCTTGGAAACAGTTGTGCCATTCTATCAGTAGGGGAGAGCCCGACACCTGATCCGTGTTTGTGTAGGTCAGAGCTGGATACAAATCCATAGGTGTATGTGTATGACACAGACACATTGCCGAAAGGTGGCCCGGGAAGTTAAGTCCTTCTCCTGTTGTGAGTAGGCTCCCCCGAAAAATCAGGTCGGACTTGAAGTTCCTCAAGGAGGTCTTACTGGTAGGACAGTCGCAGATGTAGAGGCCCGAGGAGAGAATGTCCGTCTTGCTCAAATAGCAAGTTTACCATGGGAGTCTTGGAGAGGAGCCTGAGACAACCTTTCACTTTTGACCAGAGAGGTTTTCCTACAAGGACGGGGATCGTTGTTGTTGAATCTCTAGTACAGTGATGGGAATTTACCAGCTGTTGAAGATCTGCGGTCTCTGAATTACGAGAACAAGTCCGACTGAAGCATGTCACCTGCCGGGTCTGACCAGTGTCCACGGTCGGTGACGTGTGTGGACAGAACTCCTCGCTGTCTTGCTTGGAGGAGGGGCGTACTGGTGGGCCTTCCTGAAGATGTCCTTGCAGAGCAGGGCTGTAGCAGTGGTTCCTGCTCCCACTGGTCTGGATGGAGAAGGATTTCTAGGTGATCTCTCTTCTTAGTCTGATGACATGTTGTTAGAAACACTTGGGTAGGCAACAAAACTGGTTTTTGACCTTAACCTCACTACCAGATTTTTTTTAGCATGGTGGTTGTGAAACGGCAATGAATTTTGCCAACACACATCTGCCTCCCTTGGGGACACTGGGCAGCGTTCGGAGACATTTTTGTTCTCATGAGCTGGGCAGGGTATCTTCCTGGCATCCAGTGTGGAGAGTCCAGGAATGCCGTTAAACATCCCCAATGCATGGGGTAGCGCCCCACAGCAGAGAATTAGCTTGCCCAGATTGTCAGCAGGGGTGGGGTTCAGAGACCTGGTTTCTTCGCACTTGACGGTCATGCTGAACATACCTGGTCTTACTGTAGGAAGCAGCTTGTAGCCACTGCCCCGGACCGGTTCCCAGCTGTGCTGTTGTAAATTGTACCCCAGCCTGTGGGTCCTCGGGGACGGGGGCTCGACTGATGGGTTCCCGTCAGGGTCAGAATCTCGGTCACAGGGGTAGTGAGTTTCTCGACTTTTTTAGTAGACAGGAGTGTATCTGCCGCAGGACCCTGAGCTGTGTTAAGTAGACAGTGTGGTTGTGGGGGTGATGTGAGGGTCTTCCTGGGGGCAGCATGAAGCAGTGGGAGGTGCTTTTTTTTTTTTTTTTTCTTTTTTTCTTTTTAGAGCAGTACCCTTTTAGTGGTTTCTGACTTTTCAATACCCCCAAAGGGTCTTGCCAGTGCGGGGAGTTAATAAGTTCAGGGCCATGAGAGTTCACCTCCTGCTGGGACACGGCCCCTCTCCTCACCTAATGTAGTCCATCTCCGTTCTGCCCTCTCGCTTTCCTCTCAAAAAATATCTGCCGACTGATAGAAAAGTTGTGCGTGATCCTGTGTGTGTCAGTCGTGTAGTTTAATCTCCGCCGCTGAAAGTGATTCGTTTTTCTTTAGTACAAGATATGGAGCAGTTTTATGAACTCTGGCTAAAGAGTCAAAAAAATGAAAAAAGTGATGACGTAGCCAGTCAATCCAACAAGGAAAATGGAAAACAAATTCACATGCCGACAGATTACGCTGAAGTTACTGTGAGTCCCGGGGGCCGCCCCCCCCCCTCCTCCCCTTTCTTCCTCCACTGATGGAGCCTTTCTTTCCTTTCTGTCCCTTTCCTCCCAGCGTGGCTCCCTGGCTGCCTGCCTGCCCTCCTCCTGTCTCTCCACCTCTCTCTGGTGGCCCTGGGCCCTGGGCTGTTAGCTTAAGTCCCCCGATGCTAGCAAATCCTTCCCTCGATCCTTTTGCTGACTCTGAAGCCAGAGAATTTGGAACCTACATGCTGGGGCCTCTCCTTACCAGCCCGTGGCCCTGGGCAGGTCATTGAGCGTCCCTGAGGGGGGTTGTGATGGGTCCCGGACACTCGGGCCAGTGCTGGGTCTCAGAAGGTGCTCTGGAAATGTGGGTGCTAGCCACGCCCCATTCCCTCCTTACACGCTGGGGTCTGACCTCTGCCTCAGGGTCCTGTGATGATACTAAGTCACCTGTGGTTTTTTACCGTTTGGGTTTTCTTTTAAAAATTTTTACAAGAGTAAACAGGATAATGTAATGAATCTCTTTTTTTTTTTTTTCCTAAAGATTTTATTTATTTATTTGACAGAGAGAAATCACAAGTAGATGGAGAGGCAGGCAGAGAGAGAGAGAGAGGGAAGCAGGCTCCCTGCCGAGCAGAGAGTCCGATGCGGGACTCGATCCCAGGACTCTGAGATCATGACCTGAGCCGAAGGCAGCGGCTTAACCCACTGAGCCACCCAGGCGCCCCTGTAATGAATCTCTTGAGCCCACCATGTTAACAGTTCATTGTGTTTGCTCTTTTTTTTTTTTTTAAAGATTTTATTTATTTATTTGTGAGAGAGAGAGAGAGAGAGTGAGAGCGAGCACAGGCAGACAGAGTGGAAGGCAGAGGCAGAGGGAGAAGCAGGCTCCCTGCGGAGCAAGGAGCCCGATGCGGGACTCGATCCCAGGACGCTGGGATCATGACCTGAGCCGAAGGCAGCTGCTTAACCCACTGAGCCACCCAGGCGTCCCGTGTTTGCTCTTTTGAAATAAATAAAATGTTTACAGATAGAGCTGAAACCCCCTTTGTCCCCCATCCCTGAGGGACAAGATCTATCGTGAATTTTCCAGGCGACGTTTACCTATCTTTGACACATTTCTTCCTGAGCTATGGTTCTGGCTGGCGTGTGTTTTTATTTTTTTATTTTTAAAAAAGATTTTATTTATTTATTTATTTATTTGACAGAGAGAGAGAGAGAGAGATATCAAAGTAGGCAGAGAGACAGGCAGAGAGAGAGGGGAAGCGGGCTCCCTGCTGAGCAGAAAGCCGGACGTGGTACTTGATCCCAGAACCCTGAGATCATGACCTGAGCCAAAGGCAGAGGCTTAACCCACTGAGCCACCCAGGCTCCCTGGCTTGTGTTTTTAAAGAGGACATAGGCGCATGTGTTACCCTGCTCCTTGTTTCTTTTTTTTTTTTTTTTTTTTAAAGATTTCATTTATTTGACAGAAATCACAAGTAGGCAGAGAGGCATGCAGAGAGAGAGAGAGGAGGAAGCAGGCTCCCTGCCGAGCAGAGAGCCCGATACGGGACTCGATCTCAGAACCCTGAGATCATGACCTGAGCCGAAGGCAGAGGCTTAACCCACTGAGCCACCCAGGTGCCCCCTCTTTTGTTTTTTGGTACCTCCCCGTAATTGATTCTGCTGGATCTGGGTCATGTCTCTGGCCTGGCCTTGCCCCCACGTGTGTCCCAGGAATGTGCCCTTTGATCTCCTCTGCCAAGGCACAGCCCTGGTTCCCTTACCACCTCTCACGTGTTCCTGTGTTCCCAAAGCAGCGTCCTGCTGGATTGTGGGATTTACCTGGGCTGTTTAATCAGGTAGATTTTCTTCTGTCCCCTAGATGTAGCAAGTCACAGTCTCATGGCAAGTCTCCAGGAATCTGTTCTTACTCATGTGCAAACGATTCTTACCCAGGGCATTTGGGGAACCCTGCCCAGACGCCTGTAGCTTGCGTCTGTGGTGGTCCTTCCACTGACCAGAAAGCAGTTCCTTCTTTGTAGGTCTGTGCCCTGGGGACAGTGTAGTGTCTTCACAACATCTGGACTTCTCTGGTCCCTGGTGTGAGTCCTGGACCTATAGCAGGAGCTCAACTCATGTGCCCTGAAAGGCACGGCTGCTTGTCCTCTGCAGCTGGAGAGCTCTGGGCTTTCCTGTCCCTTCTGCGGGTCCTCACAGTGTTCATCCTTCCCGGGTCCTCATGTGAACCTGGCCCCTTCTCCTCCCTACAGACATGCTCATCTGTGCACCAGCTCCTGTCACCTCCCTGCCAGAGACTGGCTGGACCCTGGCCAAATCCATTACCACTGCCCTCTGCTGCCTGTGCTCTGGCTCCCCTCCCGGGGCTGGGATTCTTTTCTTGGTCCTGTTTCTGACTTTGACTTTGAGCTTTACCTTCTTACCTGGCTCCCCCCACCAGACAGGCTCCCTGAGAATAGAGTCTGGGTCTGAGGTCAAGTGGTTTCTAGCTCTGCTGCCCTCCCTGAACCGGGTTTGGCCTGTCAGGGGACGCAGATGTCCCCCACTGATGGGACGCGTGTCTTTGGTGCGTTCTAGGCGGACTTCCACTGCTGGATGTGCGGCAAGAACTGTAACAGTGAGAAGCAGTGGCAGGGCCACATTTCTTCAGAGAAGCACAAGGAGAAGGTTTTTCATACCGAGGATGACCAGTACTGCTGGCAGCACCGCTTTCCAACAGGGTATTTTAGTATTTGTGATAGGTACGTAGCTTTCATGAACTCCCGCATGAGCACGGCTACAGTCACGTGACTCACAGTCATTCTGTCGAGGGCAGAGGTTAGATGGGTGATGAGGTCTGGGAGTGGATGCCGGGACTTGGGCTCCAAGTGTTAGTTGTTCCTTGGATGTTTCTTCAAAGATGACTAGTCTGCCCGTCTAGGTGTGAGATGTCTTAAGATCACCGAGGAGATAGGAATGTTTGTTCCAATTTGCCCAAACTGTCTCTGAGCTGTCAAGGGTGAATGGCTAACCACAGCGCACCCTGCAGTTCTGAAACTGCCCTCTGAATATGGGCTGTTCCAGTGCGGATACGGAACCGGCTCAGGCCAAAGGAGAATGTTACTATCGCTCCTTTGTTTAAGTTGCCTTAGAAAATGTTTTAGCAAAAAACCAGCGTTTTGAATTGCTCCTCATTTTGTTAAGATCACAGTCTATATGTAATTTCCCGATTTAGATCCAAGGGATACCCAATACTACCCAAGACATCTTTTACAGAGCGCGACTTCTGATTTTTTTCCCCTCCATCAGGAAGGACTGTGGTCTTCCGCCTGCCACCCCCCGCAATCAACCAGTATTTTTCATGACATCTATGTAAAAGTGCTGAATTAGTTCCCACTGCACATGTCAAGGCTATGTAGTATTCATTTTCCTAGGCTTAAGATTTTGAACTAAAAGTTTTATGCCAATCACCAAGCCAGTGAAGCGTGCACTTTTTGGGTTTGTATAAATAACTCACGGACGCTCACCAAGCTGACTTGCCCCACAGGTATGTGAACGGCACCTGCACGGAAGGGAACAGCTGTAAGTTCGCACACGGGAACGCCGAACTGCATGAGTGGGAAGAAAGAAGGGATGCCCTAAAGATGAAACTCAACAAAGCAAGAAAAGATCACTTAATCGCCCCAAATGATAATGACTTTGGAAAATATAGTTTTTTGTTTAAAGATTTAAACTAATATGCTGGCTTTTATGTACGTTACCTAATCAAAGCATTGACCAGAAAAATTGAAAGTGTTCCAAGGCACATAGCAGAGGAGCCGCAGACTTTCTGCTTGTATTGGCGTCTATCGTACCTCCTGAGCAGCAACCCACAGTAGGTAGGAAAACGGGCTGTTGAACAGGTCTGGCCATATGCTCTCGTGGCACCACTGGCATCAGATGGCGAAGTGACCGCTACCCGGTTGCCATCTGTTGAACAGACTTTTGGATGAAGTGTGTTGGGGAAGAGGATAAGGTTATGTCTAAGACGACTCCTTGAGTTGGTCCTTCAGATAAGAACCATCATGGGGAGAGAGTCGACACTTGCGCTAGGGGTCAGAAGACATGATGGATGAAATTCTTCACATTTTAAATGGAACAAAATTGTTTAATATAATAAAGTTTGCTACTTATCTGTATGTAGGTTGCTAAAAAGGATTTTCTTAACTCAGATTTTAAGCCAAATAACCATTTAACACTAGTACATGTTAAATGGGGTATTTTTCTGTATTTGTATGTTTCACTATAATAATGGAAGTAAGGATAATGTGCATTGAGACTATTTTGAAAAATAATCAGTTGACTCAAATTTTATTTCTTGGTCTTTTGCTGTTTAAATGATGATTTTGAGAGATTACACTTGTACTGTTGGTATTGTGTAGTGTATGGACCAATATTGCCTGTAATAAACACTTTCTATATAGATGTCTTTCATTTTTTGGTGTGGTCCTTTCCCCCCAGAGAATTACTCAAACTGGGCCCTAAAAATCACAAGGTTTTTTTTGTTTTTGTTTTTAAACACCTTTACTTAAGCAATTAGTGATAGCATGCAAATGAGACACAAAAGTGACTTTTCACTCTGTCCCACTGTCTCCCAGATTTGGGTTGATAAGCAGCTTCTCTTGTTCAGTGACATGGTAACTCTCGTGGGGCTCTTCTGTGTTTCATTCAGATGTACGACTAGCAGGGAGACAGACAGCCAACTAGGACATGGGCCATGGGACGTGGGTTTCTACAGATGACTGGCACAACACTCTTCAGTAGGGCCGTTTTGGTTGTTCAGAGACCACAGATGGCATGGTCAGGATGGCTGGCAGAAACAGAGACCGAGCTAAGATGTCCCCCGGGACCCTGACCTGCTTCAGAGGCTGGGGTGCAGTGAGCTAGGGGGAAGAGTTGTCAGCAGGGTGCGGGGTGGGGGTGGGGGTGGGGGGCTGCTACGTCCACAGGATGTTACCAAGGCTGCGCCCTTGTTGGGGATGGGGGTCGGCGGGGAGTGCTGGATGGATTTGGAAGGCAGGGATCTGCTGGGCTGTGATGTGCCAGGCCTCCACACCCTCACGCAAAGTCACTTCCTCGTGACAACTTTGAATGGGTGGGTTTGGGGGGTAACAAAAAAGGGTCTTTGTTCGCATATATGAGTCCAACAACCGTGGAGAGGAGGCCGTAGCTGCCGGTAGTGAGATGATACAAGGAAAACATTGAGAAGAACCAGAGGCTGCCTGTGACTCCTTGAAGACAAGAGACTGGTTTCTCTCCACGTGTGGGAAGGCAGTCGGGACCAGTCATACTTGGTGGGTGCATTAGGAGTGCGTCTTGTTTGCCAAATAGATAATCTGTTATGGGTGACATTTTCTGTAGAATAGACTGGTAGTGTTATTTTTCTACTAGGTCTGTCTAGTCTAGAAAGATGGCTTTCATTACATTTTTTCTTCTTTGGACTTTCTTCCAAACTCCTTTCTCCAGGGAGAAAAGTAGATGTTAAAAAGTGGTCTTGGGGTGACTGGGTGGCTCAGTCGTTAAGCGTCTGCCTTCAGTTCAGGTCCTGATCCCAAGGTCCTGGGATCGAGCCCCACATCGGGCTCTCTGCTCCGTGGGAAGCCTGCTTCTCCCTCTCCTACTCCCCCTGCTTGTGTTCCCTTTCTTGCTGTGTCTCTATCAAATGAATAAATGATATCTTAAAAAAAAAAAAAGTGGTCTCTGGTGCTCTATCTCAGTTAACAGATGAAAAATTCGCTTAACTTTTGGAATACCTGCTAGAAACTTAGTTTGAGATCCTGTGAGTGGTCAAGGATCACTTTAGTTGGCCTGGAGAGATCAGAATATAGATTTCTCATTATTTGTTGCAGAGGAAGAATACCAATTTCTAGAAGGCCAATTCTGGGCTCCTGATAAAAGGTTTCCAAGAAGCAGAGCCACCATTGTCCAGACAGCCCAGGCTCAGGGCGTAGGCTTCCCTCCTGCGGTACCTGCCAACCTGTACCTTCTCGGGCACATCCTGTTTGCTAAGTAAATGTTTAGAAGCTTTAAAAGTTAATGAGCATTATTTCTCTGTGGTTCTAAGAAAGGATTTACAGAAGTAACATATGCTCTCTCCGCCCCCTTCTCAAACTCCGGCAACTTGATCATGGCATAAAAAGTGACCATGAAAGCTCAGATATGGGTCCATGTGGACAAGTTATGGCTGACTTGGCCTTGAAGGGCAGTGCAGCCTGACCTGAATGCCTGGTGTATTCAGAAATGAACTTATCAGTTTCAGAAGCACATTCTGGTGTCAGAGCAGCAGCCAGATGTCTAGATAGAAAAGAGGAAATGAACTGCCTTTTAAAATCCAGGGCGATTTCCTGGCCTATGAGGTGTCACCTTGCATTGCCACAAGGTATTCTGGGTCTGAAGAGAGAACCCCTAGGCGGCACAAGTTCTTTGGACCTTATCAAGGCCTGTGCCAGTGACAGGTGTCTTATAGAAGTGTAGGGTGAATTCTGTCCTAGCAACCCACGGACACTGGTGACTTTTTTTTTTTTTTTTTAAGATTTTATTTATTTATTTGACAGAGAGAGATCACAAGTAGATGGAGAGAGAGGCAGGCAGAGAGAGAGAGAGGGAAGCAGGCTCCCTGCCGAGCAGAGAGCCCGATGCGGGACTCGATCCCAGGACCCTGAGATCATGACCTGAGCCGAAGGCAGCGGCTTAACCCACTGAGCCACCCAGGCACCCCACTGGTGACTTTTGACTGAATTTGTTTTCCTTAGTAATACACTGGTGAGCTCAGATGTACGAGGACGAATCCAGAGGGACTAGAAATGGTAAATAGGGTGAATATTAAAAAACCTAGAAATACATTTTTTCTCAGTGTCTATAAAAACAAGATTATGTAAAACAGTACGAAAACACTGTATTACCGAGTTTGTAATATAATAGATGAAAAAGTGAAAGCACAGGAACGGGAAGAGGAAACAGAGCTACACTGGAGAAGCTTCTGTCTCTTACTGCACTTAAGGAAGTATAGTCTGGGGCGCCTGGGTGGTTCAGGGGGCTGGGCCTCTGCCTTCGGCTTGGGTCGTGATCTCGGGGTCCTGGGATGGAGCCCCGTGTCGGGCTCTCTCCTCAGCGGGGAGCCTGCTTCCCCCTCTCTCTGTGCTTGCCTCTCTGCTTGCTTGTGATGTCTCTCTCTGTCAAATAAATAAATAAAATCTTAAAAAAAAAAGGTAGTATAATTTGAAGTAGAAAGTCCGGGAAAAAATTTATATAGTGATCCCCAGAGCAAGTGCTAAGGATATAATCAAAGAAAGGTTTAAAAACCGTTAATTAATGGGATACTAGCAAATACCAACAATACAAATGACCAAAGTAAAGAAGGAACAAAAAGGACAGGACGGCTATAAAACAATGAGCAAAAATGGTAGGTGTAAATAAACTGCCTGCGTACTGGGCCTCAGCCTTTGACACAGGGAATGTCCTAGCTCCCTAACAAGATAGGCAAGGATAGCCACACCTTCTATTCCAGGAAGCCAGGCACCAGGCTCAGGCAGCTGCCCTGGGGCACAGGTGAGGTCTTATCTGAGCTGTGCCTTTTTTTTTTCTTTTTTTTTTTTAATTTATTTATTTGACAAGAGAGAGAGATCACAAGTAGGCAGAGGCAGGCAGAGGGGGGCAGAGCAGGCTCCCTGCTGAACAGAGAGCCCAATGCAGGGCTTGATCCCAGGACCCTGAGATCATGACCTGAGGCAGAGGCTTAACCCACTCCACTGATCCACCCAGGTGCCCCAGCCCGTGCTTTTTGTTTTTTTGCGGGCACTCACCCTGCCCTGGTCCCCTCCGAGTTTCATTTGCCTTCTTTCACAGTCACCTGCGGCCCCAGCAGCTGTGTAATCATGGACCTCACTTTGCCCCAGGTACACACGGTCCTCTCTCTTATGGAAGCATCCGTCACTCTCAAACCGCATTTCATCCCTTACTGGCTTGTCCTTTATAATCACAAAACTTCAGGAAGGACTTCACATTTAGAACCATAGAGTCAGCATGAGTCACTGGCGCCCGGGGCAGCCTGCCTTTGAGTCTGAATTTCCCACCTGCAGGCTTTGCAGCCTCAGTCAGGTGACTTTTCCAAGCGTCGGTCTTCTTGCCATCTGTGGGGTGAGTACAGGCAGCACAGACCGTCCCCCGAAGGCCGAGGTAATGGTGGGAGATGAGGCTCTGGGGCACACGCCGCTTAAATAAAGCAGATCGTGGACGCTGGGAGACTACAATAACAGACTTAGCGAGACCTCACTGTGGGCCCGGCACTTTGCATAAATCACCTCAGTTATCCTCAAAACAACCCTGTGTGAGAGGTATTACCTCCCATTTCACAGACGTGCAAACCGAGGCCCGAGGGACCGCTCCCGCCCGCCCCACTCCTGGGACCCCGGGCACCTCTCGTCTCTGCACGTATTCTCCTTAGGTTAAGCGGGGATAATACAAGGCACCTATGTCCCACGGGCCTGTGCGGACTCGAGGGCACTATAGTCATCATCATCATCATCACAGCATTTAAAAACTCAGCAGGGAAAGAGGTTCCCTACAGCCGCGCTGGGAGGATCCCGTTGTGGACCCGCCGGATGCTCAACCCGCGCCTGCGCAGACTCCGCGGGGGGGGCGGGGCCTATAGGACGACTGCCGGCGGCCGCAGGTGGCGCATGCGGGGAGGCAGTCCGCGCAGGATCCGTGAGCGAGGGGCGTGGCCCTCTGGGGGCGGGGCTGTCAGGCGGGTCGGCGTCCACGCAGACTTCGTGAACGAGAGGCGGGATCGCCGGGGAGGCGGGGCCGCAGGGAGGGGCCAGCGTCCGCGCAGACTCCGTGGGTGGGGGCGGAGTCGTCTGCGCGGGGGCGGGCGCCGCGGCGGCCGTGGGGCTGACGTGGAGGGTCCGGGTTAGCGGGCGCGCGGGGCTGCGGGATTGGGGAGCGGCGGGCCGGGCCGGGCCCTCGGGCCCGAAGCGGCGGCGGCGGCGGTATAAAGCCGGCGACAGGGAGCATGTAATGTCGGAATGCGGAGGCCGCGGCGGCGGCAACAGCAGCAGCAGCAGCGACGACGCCGAGGACGAGGGTGGCGGCGGCGGCGGCCCCGCGGGCTCCGGCTCCCTCAGCCCGGTCCCGGCTGGAGCGTCCTCGGCGGGCCGGCTCCGCCGCGGGCTGCGCGGCGCTTCCCTCATGGCGCGCCGGCGGCCCGAGCTGCTCTGCGGGGCCGTGGCGCTCGGCTGCGCGCTGCTCATCGCCCTCAAGTTTACCTGCAGGTGAGGCGGCCCGCAGCCCCGGGGCCCCGGCCGGCGGCGCAGGGCCGGCTCGGGGCCCGCAGGGTCCGGGGCTGGAGAGGCCTTCGCGGGGGCAGTGGGGCCTGGCTTCCCCTGGAGCCACCGACCGGACCCTGCTCTGCCTGCGGCCGTGCCCGCCACTTTCTCCCGGGCAGCCAGCCGGCGGCCAGGCGAGGTTTTCGGGTGCCGCTCGGGACCCTTCCTTCGTCCCCTTTTAGCACCGAAGTTAGTGGGCCAGGTTCTGAGCACCTGTTGGGGCGTAATGGGGGGGCGCACCTGTCACTTGTGCCCAGGCTGCGGGACCCTCATTTTAACACCCATCTTGTTTCCCTTATGCCTCGGGTGTGATGAGATTCACGACTGTTAAAGAGTCCCAGACCCCTTCGAGAATCCGTGCCCGCGTCCATCTAACGATTATTTATCCACACGTGCTATGGTGGGCAACACTCCCCCGGGGGAGCGTTGAAGATAGAAATCCACCCCCCCCCCTTTCCAGAGGGTGGGACAGGCTTCAGTAAACAACTTACTGTAATTTTAAAGGACTTCTGTAAATGCTGCCGGGATAGAAGGGTTGAGGGTGGGGCAGAAAGGCCTTGGTGACCAAGCGACAGAGGAAGCTCACCCCAGGAGGAGGAAGGGCCCAGCGCCCAGCGGGGGTAGAGTGTCCAGGGTAGAGGGAGCCAGAAGTGCAAAGGCTGGAGGAGGCGGGTGTTTTCCTGGAAGTGCAAAGAAGACCTGGGTAGTCTGGAGCTTAGTGAACAGGAAAAAAAAAAAATTAAAGTTACTGTGCCTTTTTGGGGGAAGGTACCCACATACAGCATGTTCTTTAAACTTCGGGAGTACTTTTGGTCCCTCAAGTCCTCAGTGTATCTTCTGGGACTCCCCAATTTATAAGTCTCTGTTGCAGCTGACTGGCGTATTAGTATTAGCCAAGAGGAAGATTGCAACTTGGAACATTTTCACCGGGCATAGTGTGTGGCTTCTGTTGTCAGAGAGGTGTCAGAGGTTTGGGAATTTTAGTGGAAAGAGAAAAGAATTAGGATAACTGTCATTGATCACTTGCCAGGAACCAGCACGGTTGTTCATCCTTGGCACAGTAAGCCCCACTCCAGGGCTTACTGACGTCTGTTTGTTCACCGATAGAAATAATGCTTCGTGTTTGTACTGAAAGAATATGGCTTTAAAAAGCTAAGAAATTCCTTTGAGATTTGCGGAAGGAGGAGGAGTGTAAATCCAGTTGTTGGAGCAGGCAGAGCAAGATCCCTGCCGGCTTCGGAATAGGAGTGAGCCTGCCTGTGCCTCTTCTTTCTGTGCCCCTGGCAGATATGAACAGTCTTTCAGTAGACTGAGATTGATTTTTTACTCCTACTTGATTGAATGATGTCATGATACTGTTACAGGCTCGAACCTTTCTGGCCCCCTTTTTCTGTTTTACTTTTTTTTTTTTTTTGAAGATTTTATTTATTTATTTAATTGACAGACAGAGATCAGAAGTAGGCAGAGAGGGAGGCAGAGAGAGAGGAGGAAGCAGGCTCCCTGCTGAGCAGAGAGCCCAAAGTGGGGCTCGATCCCAGGGCCCTGGGATCATGACCTGAGCCGAAGGCAGAGACTTTAACCCACTGAGCCACCCAGACACCCCTCTGTTTTACTTTTTAAGATTGTTGCATTAGGGGCGCCTGGGTGGCTCAGTGGGTTAAGACCTCTGCCTTCGGCTC